>NC_141217.1:2935000-2995000 GCF_054856515.1 Filicampus tigris
GTGTTAGTGTGTAACTTACACAAAAAACAATATTTTGTTTGCACCTGTCCGTCAGCTAGTATAGGGCAGCACTGTAGTAAAGAGTTAAGATGGCGGTCAGGCTGATAGAACAAACAAGCTGAGCCGGTCTAGATCTAGTTGCTTGGAGAGAAGTGAGGACTGTCACATGCCTGAGTTGGGCTGGGAGCAGCACAATGGGACAAAGCCTGGCTGTTTTTATTTTTTGCTAAGTGCAAACCAGAGATAGCTGGCAGAATATGAAACAATCCCTTGAGCGTACTTAATGAAGCTATGCATTTAAATATGGTGTTTTGGGTCTTTGACACAAGCATGTATGATTCGTTCTGAAACACATATTATACATGTCAATGTGCAAGAATGTGCACACTAAAGAGTGGGGCTGGAATGTAGTCACACCTGCCAGCCCCATGCTGCCTCAAAGGTTAATCGAGAGCAGCTGAGAGGTGAGCCCGGCGAGCTCTCTCAAAGGAACAAGGTCCACATCCTCTCGGATTACTTTGGGGAAGGTAGAGTGGGGTCTGACCACCAGATGGTGGCATTCGATATTGATGGGAACAGCTGCAAACAGCAAGAGAAGCTTATCCGGATTGAAGTTTTGAGGACTCTTTATGCCCTTGAGCCGCAGGCCAGTATATGCTAGTTGCAGCTCGATGCAAATTTTCACAGTGTTGATCAATATGGGATACTAAATGCTGCCTCTGCTGATCTCAGGAGAATTGTGTTCGCTGTGACTCACTGCCAGCAGTACACTTTAAGAATCTAGCGCAGACATTGTTGAGACGTGTCCACATTAATGCTACATCATTGAACACACAGAGACTGTAATTAGCATGTAGCACTCAGCTAAAACACTGGTGACGATCGCTGATGTCGCAACACTTGGTTTTCTGCGGAGCTGGATAGGTCAGGGTTTGATGTCTGAGAAGCTGGTGTAGGTCTCACTGCAGCTGGAGGAAGTGCTAATGTTTCCAGAGACACTGTCATCTGCGGGACAATTTAAACTTGAACTAAGAATGCAATTGTCTGGGCTAAAAAAAAAAAACATTCTCAATGAAATTAAATGCAATGCACATACTGTTGTGTAAACTGATTACTGAACCTGACCTGAGCTGCTGAGTGACTGAGATGACTTTGAGTCAGAGATTAGGCCTAGCAGGTTTGCATGTGCCATCCAGCCCTCCTTGCTGCTGCGAAGGTTCCTCACAAACCTGCACAAGAACACATTTGCTGTGAACTGTGAAGGTGTGAAAAATACATGCTTCCCTGCTAGCATAGCAAGACTTTTACCACTGGCCCTCCTCTCCCTCTCTGATGAGCTGCACCACATCTCCACTCTTGACTGACAGCTCCTGAGGTCCCGCCTTCTCGGAGTCTGCCACCACTGTGTACTTCCCTGGAATCTAAAAGCCAAACCACTGTGAGCATTACTTGTCTCAAAAACTAATAAGCAGGTACTTTTCCACTAAATACGATGGACCTCTAAATTACAACACTCCTGATGTCATAATATTTGGAATACAGTACAACCCAAATATTCTGGGAAAACAGAGAATACAACATTATTAGAATACAATAGAAACTTCATTCATCCGACACCAGAGAGCGACATAAATTTGACAGGGCTTACGCAGGTGGCGGATATTCTCCCTCATCACTGCATTCATCTCATGTTATAAAAGTCATACAGTGGAAAAAAATGTACTTCATACAAATTCAAATGGCAGGTTTATACAATACAATTTTATTTACATAGTGCATTTCATAACAGCTAGAGCTGTAACAAAGCACTTTACAAACAATACAATAAACAGAGTTGGGCACTTGACCCTTTTTCTCCGTCCGCGACCCTCCACCTGGGTACCGTTCCTCTCTCTCTCTCTCTCTCTCTCTCTCTCTATATATATATATATATATATATATATATATATATATATATATATATATATATATATATATATATATATATATATATATATATATATATATATATATATATATATATATATATATATATATATATATATAAAATTAAATTAAATGCATTGTCTAGTCATTTCGGTCCCTTTATGGTTGTAGCAGGCACAATATCCATTGTTGTCGCTGTCTTTTTGAGGCGACGCCCCCGACTTGGAACGTAACTGTTTCAAAACAACTTGTGTCCACGAGTATAGTCAAGCTGCACGCAGCACTCAAGGATGACGCTGGTACATCAAGGTTGGAGTTCATGCACTTCCTCTGGCGTCTTCCCTACTTTCGGAAATACGCCGGAACAAACCTGCTGTGTAGTGGTTTGCTGGTATGCTTTTATTTTGAAGGCAGGGAAGTGTGAAGGAGGGGAAGTGTGGAAAATAAATAAGTAACTTGTTGAAAGCTTGCAGACTTGTCGTCTGTTGGACCCAAATAATTATACAATACGACAGAACCAACCCCAGGATGGAATGGGGCAGGGGTGATACTTTTTATGAATAAGGACGGGGGGGGTCGAGGCCGGAAAGGTACCCAGGTCAAGGGTGGAGGGTCGCGGCTGGACCGGTAAAGAAAGGGTCAAGTGCCCAGCTCTGATGCATACACACATGTACACACACACACACCAAGACCAAAACTAACACTAGTGACCTATAAACTGTACAACTCCATTTTATTTGTTCGAATCTTTTCAGGTCGGGAAGTAAAAATAAACTAAACACACTTTCCCACGTGTGGTGGAGTTTCCTTTGGTCCAATTAAACCGAAATTGAACTTTTTGTCCAAAATTAAAAAATGCATGTGTGACACAAACACAACACCGCTCATCACCAAAAGTGATGAAAATCTACTAAAACAACAACAAACTAAAACAACTTAAAAAAAAAAAGTAATCTCAAAATGTTCTTCTCAAGAATATGTTCTATGCAAGCCCACTAGTTGAAACATGGCATTCTGATTAATATTGTGTTTGTGGAATATGAGTTAAGCAGTAAAATCCACCCGTTTTGGTCCATGCCACTTGCTGTCGACTGAAAAAGACATCACATTTCCTCAGGTTTCAGGTAACTTACAATCATGGCTTAGCTTCAGAAAGCAGGTGAGCCGTGATTGGTCGTTACCTGAGTAGTGATGTCATTTTCAGTCAACAGCAAGTGGCACAATGGCCGCCTCCTGATATGTCTACAAACTGCTTAACTCATATTCCACAAACACAATATCAATCAGAATGCCATGTTTAGACTAGTGAGCCTGCATAGAACCTATTCTTGTAAAGAAAATGTTGGGGTTGACTTCCACTTTAACTTTATTTGGGGTAAATCAGAAGCACTTTAAATGGCAGCAGGTGTGTGCTGACTCGTATTTAACCTGAGTTTGAATGTTATTGGTTAATTATGAACACAGCCACATGAGAGGGTGTTCACACCTGTGCAAGCATAGTATCTCAGTTATTCATTTTTACGTCCCCTATTAAAGAGAAAAAAAAAATCACTTGAATTGAATTGATTGTTTTACAGAATAGAAAAAAACAATGGATTGATTTAGCTAGGTCACACAAAACTGGCATTTCAACAGAGGTGTGTATACTGTTCATATCCACTGTATTAGGCCTGCCAAGATTAGTCAACTAATCATGACGACGTCAACGAAAATCGTTGTTTATTTAGATATATTTATTTATTTGGCTCATTATTTTTCTCCTGAAACAGACGCATTTCGCACTTCTCCCGCTGGCCGTTTTCCTGTCTGCAACGCACATGCGCAGTAGTGGTAATCCGGGTCATATGTGATGTAAACAGAAGTATTGTGGGTAAAGTAGTGTACCGGTAAATGCTGCATTTCTCTCTCACTTGTGAACGGAGTGATGCGTTCATGAACTGGGAAATATCAGCACTCAACACAAAAATGACATTTGCCACTCATCGGAATCACATAATAAAACCCATAATTAACACTAGAACACCCAGGTTTTTTTTACAACAACTATTGAACGACAAATCTGGGTGATATTTGCCAAACAACTCTGCTGCCTACAAGTAGATGACTTTAATTTGTAAATTGGCCATTACCTGCCAAAAAAGCAGGTGGTATGGCGGAGTGATATAGTCAAATGTAAAGCAGAAATAGTCAAATAACAGGCTTCTGGGTGTTCTAGTTTGTTGCAATTTACTACATTATAGTGCAAAAAAAAGTTCTTCCTTTTTTGTTCCAGGTACATACTACATTTTGATTGTGTAGATCAATTTACTGCTTTAAAATTATGCATACTAGTGAAGAAAAACAAAACCTTTTGAATGAAGGTTAAAGTAATACAAAATTAAAAACATTGCATTTTCCCAATTTAGCCCTCTGATTTCACTACCTTCTATGTTAAAAAAAAAGTCTTGGTGCCCAAGAAGAGTGAAATATGTATTTAAGTATTTCTTTTGTACTCATAAATCATTTCACTGTATTAGTGGAACTCTGCATAATGTATTGTTTTGGTTCCATTTTAAAATGCACCTAAAGCCGCAATTTATATACTATCTGATTAGTCGACTAATTGCAGCTACTGTTGTGTAGTGATTGGTCGACTAGCAAAATAATCGTTTGTGGCAGCCCTACACTGTATACAAATACTGTATTATTAACAGTGGCATTTGAAATACTGTATACGTTTCAATTTAGAAGGATAAAATGTTACTTAAACAATGCCAACTTTATGCCACCAAATTGGTTAATTAGATTTCCATTATTTCCTCTGGGGAAAAAAATGGATTCTAAATCCGTACAAATCAAAGGTCGAACAGTGTCCGACACATACTGTGTTCAACATTAGCAGTCGCAGTAGGGCAATTATTTTTGCAACCCTCACCAGCTTCTGTCCTGCATCATCTTCAGTGTCAGAGTTCAATGGCTCCTCGCCACTGGAGTAGCCATCATTCTCCTCAGAGGCATCCACCGAGAGCGACACTTTCGTCCAGCCTGTAAGAAGAGGACATGAGCATGAGCGGCGTGTATTCGGGAAAAAGAGGCAAACAGAAAGCAGTGACAGAATGGCACACAGGAACGAGATGTGTGTGGAGCATTTGCCGGAAGCCAACAGTATGGGTCTTGGAACAAGAGCCCAAAATAATGATCCACACTAAACGCCTGAATTTGGGCCACATTTTACAGAGCAAACTCAAACAAGGAGCACAGCAAATCACAGCAAAAGCCAACACTGGCTGCTCTGTACCTTGCCGCTTGCTCTGTAACAGACTAGAGGCGCTGGCCCATTTGACTTTGCTGAGACTGATGTGAGAGGCTGGACAAGGACCAAGAGCCAGCAATGATTAAGAGAGACATTTTCCGTGGAAAAGGGACAGACTCCACAAATGACAAAAGACTCATGACCGGATGAGGATGTTGATGATTACGACCTGTGGATAATAGCAGTTATACACATGACAATGTCAATTGTAAGGAGAAGGATCAGTCCCTCTAATAATGCATGGATATCCGTTCCAACATCCCAGCAAGTGACCGCACTTATCGACAAAACACAAGAAAATGACAAACACAAGACGATGACAACACACAAAGCAAGAGGCGCCTCGGATGTTGGAAGCTTGGAAAGACAGATGACAAATGGTAGACGGACACCCTGTTCAATAATGAGACAACATTATACCTTTGAACCCAAATGGAGTCGGGTCACTCTTGACCAAGTGGCGCTTGGCACTGTGCTCTGGGCTCATGCCCGAGCCTGGCCACACAGGCAATGAGAGTGAAAAGAATGGGCAAGGAGAGTGAGGGAGCAGACAGATACAGACAAACAAGAATCAAACACTTGCCTTTAGTTTGAGCTGCATGGACTCATGCAATTCTGCACTATGACCACTAGGAGACAGTGTCCACATATGAGCAAGACATGACTGAGAAAGTACTCTTCCAAGGGTCATTTTTTTTCACCTGTGTAAATCACCGGTGTCTAACTCCGGTCACCAGTCAAATTTGAGTTGATTTGAACAAAGAAACAATATCAAATAGCCATATCCAATATCCATCTGGATCTGATCCAGACTGTACCACTGGAACCAAGATGGATTTAACACGGTAACAGCCATGTCGCTGTCAAATCTGCCGATAAGATTTGGCTGTAATTTGTTGAGTGTACAGTAATGCCCCACCATAGCGCAGTTCAGACTTTACAGGCCCGCTATAAACGGATTTCTAATTTGAACACATCTATTTATATTTGCATATGCAACAGAGCACAGCAGTGAGCCGAAGTGTGTACAACACTCCTCAAGAACTGAAACAAGCATCTCTATATAATTCATGTCGATTGCATCATTACCATGAAATTTCATAGTGCAGTACCTGTAACTGTGCTGTACCGCACAGCTGAGTCACACCGTTCACATCAGTGCATTCATCCAAGTTTGGTATTTTCTTCTGGTGAGTACACTGACTTTAAATTGAGTTACAAAGGTACTGTATTCATAATTGTCTTTAAGGTGTACCTCTGCTGGCCCATTTCAAGATGTTGATAAATATTTGATAAATATCTGGTGCTCCCAACTTTGTGACTAGTCTTGTGTTTGCCAATATAGCGCGCCCGCAATCCCCCTGGTTAATTTGAATGCAAGACGCCATTTTAGGAACAGATGTGACGTCAAGTTGTTGACTGGGCCTTCGCTTGCACTCATCAGTTGCTATTGAGCCAGATGGTTGCTGTTGACATATTGACGCAAGTCAAAAAGAAATGGGCCAACAAGGATATATACGGTATCTACTTGAGCCAAAAAAGGTCCTCAGAGTCAGAATCCGGTAATGAAACAATACCTTCATAAAGACAATTTTTAGATTCCTGTTGAGTGTGTGAACTGGATTCTGTAACTGCGCTTCAAGCGTTGCTTGCCTAAAATGTCCAGCGCCTCATCGCCGACCACTTCCCCATTCGATCCACCCGGCCGGTTAGAGGGTCGTGAACGTGACATCCGGACTCTGATATCTATTTATTTATTAAAACAGAAAGGATGCAACCTGACCCATGTCACAGAGAGGCTTCCGCCTTTTGTGCAGCGGTTGATGCACACAGGACTCATCTGACATGTTTTCCCATCAATTATATTTATTTTTTTAATGCCTCTGGGTGTCATGTTTAATGTATTTTAATGCCATTTAAAGAGGTAGTCAACCCAAACATATTTTTTTCCAGAATATGTTCTATGCTACTTGAAACAAGGCATTCTGTTTAATATTGCGTTTGCGGAATATGAGAAATCCACCCGTAATTAGCTAGCTCAGGGGCTGGCCATTTTGTCATTTCTGTCGACTGAAGATGACATCAAAGTTAATCAGATAACGAGCAATCGTGGCTCAGCTTCAGAAAACAGGTGAGCCGCGATTGGTAGTTAGTTGCTCTGAGCAACTTCAATGTCATCTTCAGTCGGCAGAAGTGACAAAATGGCCGCCCCCTGAGATGGCTAAAAGTGCGTACATTTTGATGCTTAACTTATATTCCACAAACGCAATATTCAACAGAATGTTGTATTTCAACTAGTGAGCCTGCATAGAACATATTCCGGAAAAAAATATGTTTAGGCTGACTTCCGCTTTAAAGCATTGATTTTCACGAAATTCGTTAAATGACTTGCTAATGGTTTTCAATGACCCGCGATATCCCTCTAGTAGCCAACAAGTATTTTCATTTATTTACATGCATTTGGGTAATATGTATTTTGTGTATTAATTTGGTGTTTACGCATATTGTTTTGTATTTATTAGTTTATTAACATGCTGCAATATTGTGTTTGAGTGCATAACATTTACTTTCCATCCTGTTTAAATATTTGAATTGCTTGGTTAAAGTGCATTTGATAAGCGCTGGGGAAAAAAAAAAGAGGAGAGGTGTGCTAGAGCAAGGCCGTTCATCTCGGAAGAAGTTGAATACAGAAGTTTTGCCGTTTTGGTTCATTTTAGCAAGGAAGACAGCACAAAAATGACCACAGTACAGTATAAAATGGAATTCAATCGAATTACAACAGCATCTGCAGCACTTCTATAAAAAGGCCAGTCAAGATTTGTCATGTTACCTTTTGGACTCTTGAGACTGCTGAAGCCCTGCAAAGTAAAACGCTTTTTAGCCACTGACGACCTGTCCGCGGTTGGACTTGTCACCGTCTCATCTGGAAGCAATGAGTTGATATGTGGGAAACAAGAGGAGGCGCCAGTCACAAAAGCACAAAAGAAGCGCCCAAAAGATGACATCGATGAGGGTGGTGAAGAAAAGAGCAGGATTACAGATCAGTGAAAGATAACCAAGCAGCTTTAAAAGGCCTTCAGGAGTATTCACCTTTGTGTTTGGCAAGCAAAGAGTTGCTGTCGGACACGGGGATCGCCTCTGCCTTCTTTTCCTCCTGCTTTTTCGGGTTCTTTTGACTGCTGCTCCGAAAAGGGCTGTGACAAGACGGCAAAATAGAGTCACCGGCACAACATGAAGGGTCAACAGTGATGTGAAGAGCTGCCCACACTACTGACCTGATGGAGCTGGAGCAGTTGGTGGTGTGGTTTGGTGAGTCACAGCTCTTCTGCTGGCTGGCATCTACAAATGTGGGAACCAAAAGGTTACAAACAGATTGGCTTTGCCAATGAGTGAAGTGTTTACGATACCTCTGCAGGCTTTGAGCTGTTGGGTGAGAACTTTGCGGATCTCATTCACCCACATTGTTTTGATCTCAGGCGTTGGAGCCTATACAAAAATAAAATGTCAATATTAGGTTGTGTTTGATTCCCCTGGTGTATTTAGTCCCACTAAACACACCTGAATGCTCATAAATTCATCCATCTTTGGGCATGTTTTATTCATGGTTAAAAGTTTTTTTTGTTAAATTGAAACTATGACCTTTTCTCATGTAAAATATATTATTCGAGTGTATAACGCATATAAAAAGCACAGTTTACCCTTGTGGATGAATAGTATTGATCTTAAACTCCCAAAACACTGTAATACTCTGAAATACTACCTGTATATCGCTTGGCGTCGGGCCAAAACCTCCTTAGTCACATTTTGATGAGTTTCATATTTTTAAAAAAATCTATACCATTGGTCAGTCCACACATGTGGGTGTTACATTATTGACCAATCTAAAGTGTTGAAAATGGCGAGCTTTCCTTAACGACAATGCTAATAGCTGAACAAATTTGCCATTTTTGCGGTCTCCTGAAAAGTGACTATTTCGGGGGTACAAAGCTTTGGCCCGACGCCAGTGATATGTATGATAATTTTGAAGACATTAAACTTGATAATTATAAGCTCCAGGACTGAAACTGAAGCCTGAGGTCACTTTGGTCTAATCTATTTGCAGCAAGTTTTGATTGAAATGATCTAATGTTACCTGGCGACAACCTATCTTTTTTTTTTCACGATGATAGTGTTACCTATATGTGTATGCATGGAAAGCCACACACACATATGCGCGTGACCTCAAGCTTTGGAACCTCGTGGGTTCCACATCCTGAGAGAACAATAAAGCTTACCTGGACAATAAAAACTTCCTCTCGTGAATTACACCAAACCTCGAACTTCTTGTTGTCTCCTTTAGCATTTTCTGTAATTCCCACCGCACTCATCTGATGGGAGAAACACAGCGAAAATGTGAGCTTTCCAACATGAAATATGTGCGACTCTGTACTGAACATTGCAGTGCCTCACATTGAGAGAGTGCTTGAAGCTGTAAGATGGAGCTTTTTCATATCCCTCGCCGTTCTCCTCCCTCTTCTTGCAGAAGAGCAAGGCCTTCTCATGCAAGAACAGGTGCCTCTGCATGGGCTTGAACCTGGCCAGGTCTTTGACCTTGGCATGGCCTTTCTTGTGCTCTGTCCACACACTAAAGGAGCCTTGCATCAGCAAACGACCCAGCTCTGAGAGGTTACCCTGAAATAAGAAAAAAAAAAGAATCACTGACACTCACAGGTTGCACAGAAAATCAAAGACAAACCCGTGAAAAGTGTAAATATAATAATGAAAACAAAAATGCTCCAAACCTCGTATCCTGTGATGGCAATAAGGTGCATGGAGTCGTTAACAGCTTTCAGGATGCCCAAAATGGAGGAGAGAGCTTCCTGGAGGTCGTCACAGCCATCACAACCTTTACTGTACTTTAATAACTCCTGCCAACAAAAACGGGGAAGCACGGCCAGTATTCTCTGCCTTACACATTGTCTCCACGACATCGTGCCACATGAATGCGGCTCACCTTCAGTAGCAGCTGATACTTGGTGATTCTCTGGACAGGTTTAAGGAGGTAGGAGTCCAATCCAAGTTTATGTTCCAACTTCTTCTGACACTCCTGGTGGGGGAAAAAAAGAAGCAAATAGGCTTAGTAGTACAGCAATGACTGAAATGAGTGTTTGTATATTACCTTGTCAAATATAATGAACTCTAATACAAGAACTACTGTATATATATATATAAAAAAAAAAAAATCCCAACGAAAAGAAATAATGCTCAATTTTGACTAACACTGACAAACTGTGTCAAAATAAATGATGTATTGTTGCAGTAATAGTTTGTGTGTTGAGCAGAGCTGGGCACTTGACCCTTTTTTGCCGGTCTGTCATCCGTCCGCGACCTGGGTACCCTTCCGGCCTCGTCCCTCCGTCCTTATTCATAAAAATGATCGCCCCCCCTACCCAGTCCTTTTAAAGCGGTTCCGTCCTTACGTCCACCCCCACACACCAAAAAAAAAAAGCACCCGTGCATGATGTGCCACGGGACAGATGCTAACAGCAGAGGTTTATTTAAAGCTCATTAGCTGGCTAATTTACTATTCAAACCCGCTTTGGACAGGCTTCAAACGGCGGGAACGAAGGCTGTGCACCGCACACGGTCGGTCTGCACAACGGGAGTGTCAGCCGCTTAATTGCGATGTCGAAGCCTTTTTTTGTTTTGTTTTGCCAGTTGTCGTCTTCTACGAAGCAAAAGCTCTCCCATACCTGTCAACTTGTACGTTTTCCCTGTATTTTATACGTTTTTTGATCATTTTAAGTTGTAAAAAAATTAAAAACTCGTTTTTGTTAGACCGATCTCGTCTTGCCCATTTCGGCTCTAATCCGGAGCGTCCGTTAGCGATTCCGACTGCAAACTTCGGCCGACTTTCACAAGCACAGTACCGCCGCAACAACCCCATCCCCCCTCCAGCCAACCCCCCCCCCCCCCCCCCGACCCCCCCCCACCCGTTGAGCGATAAACACTGTGTAAGATTCTTTAGATAAAAATATCCGTTCTGCTTCCCCCACCTCTCCCGCTGAGCGATAAATACTGTGTAAGATTAAAAATAGATATTGTGTAAGATTATAGACAGAAATGTACGGGCAAATTACAACTTTTGTAAGATTCAGCACGGCCCGGGGTTGCTCTCCCTCTCCACTGTATGTGAATGAAGTGGCTGCGGCGATCAGGTTTCAAATTTCCCGTAGTCAAACTCCAGCGCCCTTTCTTCTTCTCCATCCTTTTCTTCTCCCCTCCGTGCAGTCCGAGCGAGCAAAACTAAATATCAATTTAGTTGCCAATTGATTTTCATTTGTGTGTATTAATTTTGGGATTGCATATATAATTTTGTATGTATTATTTTTCTAACATGCTGCAATATTGTGTTATGAGTATATATTTATTTTCATCTCAGATTCAGAAAACAGGTCAGCTGTGATTGGTCATTTTGAGCAGTTGCGATGTCATTTTCAGTCGACAGAAGACAAAATCGCCGCCCCCAGAGATGGCTAAAAACGAGTGCATTTTGCTGCTTAACTTATATTCCACAAACGGAAAATTCATCAGAATGCCGTGTTTCAACTAGTGGGCCTTCTGGGAACATATTATTGAAAAAAATACGTTTGGGTTGACTTCCGCTTTAAGTATTTGTTCCTCTCCCGCCGCGCCGGTTGTTTTAGTAGGGAAGCAGCCAGAAGAAGCGCATGAACTCGATCTTGAATTGTAACCCGCCATACCACGGCCTCTGGAAAAGGCAGAACAACTTTTGAGGGTTACAAACAAGTACGCACAGTTGGGTAACTAGTGGCGCGTTTGAAGAGTTCGGAGGCAATTTTTGTCATTTCTCCATTTCAGGCTTCTTTATACTCCCGCGGGCGACATCCGCGAGGACGTAACTGCGGCAGTGCTGCGCGCAGTTTGTCTTTATACTCGCACACAGTTGTCGCTCGCGCTGACGCGGGAGTAGACGGAAGCCTAAAGGAGCCTTTCGCCGAGTAGGTTGAGATGAACTTTGGCTGCCACGCGACCATGTCACACGCATGAGGGCCGATTAGTGGGCCGGACTAAAATCCACATCCGCCCTTGCATAGTCCGCCCCTTTTTTCAAACGTGTCACCCCCCAAAAAATTGGGCGTCCGTCCAGGACGAAGTGACGGACCATTCCGCCCCCTGGACGGACTGCCCAGCTCTGGTGGTTAGTGTTGTTAAAAGGGCCCTGATATTAAACTTTCTTTTTTTTTTTTTTTTAAGGTTTTTGATCATAAATATGCTTCCGTTTCAATAATTCAAAGAACCTGGAAGAAGGCACAATCCGAACACTGCCGCCATAAACTCTCAGAGCGAGGTTTGTTTTGGCAGTAAGCCTCGTAGATCTGTAGGTCCTTCATCTGGGAAGAGAGAACAACCAGTTAGCTTTTCTTCAACCATGAGCCTTGTCATTGAATCCACCTCTTGTGAAAACACGAAGTACTTACTCTTTCTAAAAAGCAGCGGCCCACAAGTTCAGGGCAGTTTGTGTAAGCCTCCAGTTCTTTCAGAAATGTCCTGAAAATGAAATTCATTCAACATTAAGATATACACAGCAAGTACACAAATGCCAGTCCTTTTCTCTCAAAAAAAAAATCGTACCTCTTGTGAAACTGATAGATTTCCGACATGTTTCCAAACAGGATGTCCTTCTTACTCAGCAGCATACTGGGAATGAGGTGAGCCACGGAGGGGTTGTCCATCTCTGCCGCGTAGCCCTGCAGCGACACAAACGTTATTCACACAGGTGGGCATTCCATCAGACAGACGTACGGCTCCATCTGTCCATCACTGAAGCCTGTTTTGCTGACGTTTGATGAGAGACGGGAAATTTGAAAAAAAAAAAAAGACGGATTAAGCAAAGACGGAAGTGGATTTTCATCCATCAGTGTAATCATCACTAACTAAGATGGAAACATGACCCGTATGTCTCGTGCGTGCTTGACGGCAGCCGGCAGGCTTATTCGGCTTACTTGAGTAGACTACATTGACTGTATATGTACAGTAGGTGGCAGTAAGCACCAAAGAGAGAATCATGAGTTTGTCAGTCTGAGAGGGAAACAACTAATTAATGAGCCAAGAGGTCATAAAGTAGCTTTGAATACAGAGAAGCTCTTGTGAGTTAAGTTTTGGAAAGAGTAGGGTTAGGAGGTTGTGAAACGATATTTTGCAGCCCCACACTCCATTTCAGAAGGTGGCAGTAATGCACCAAAAGTTGTTTGCCAACTGCTAAAAGACAGACGAAGAAGAAGAAGAAGACATAGAAGAAGTAGAAAAAGACTAGGTCGAAGTTGAAGAAAAAACATTCATTTATTGTCACGGCAACTTTATTTCAGTTTGCACAAGGACTACGAGGCATTTTAAGCCACCAGGATTGCACTTTTGGCAACAATCTGACACAGGATTCTGTTAAGGGAAGCAAAATTTTAAAGTAAAACCTTTAAGAGTTAAAGCAGCAGCAGGCTCCCACTTTAACAGTTCAATAGATTGGCAGAGAAGTGTGGGCTAGGCGAAAGGTCAAATGTATGTGAGTGTAAAGCTGTTTGAGCAGCAACCCGACACATTGTGATGTACATAGAGCACTCCATTTACCATTTTAATCAAATCGGTTCAGATAATGCATGGATGGATGGATGTTTTTTTTTTTATCTGTTGGACATTCCCCCCCCCCCCCCCCCATATGGACGATTGACGGACTGGCGGACCTTTGATATTTAATGACGGAAGCGCGGATAAAATAACATGATGGACTGACTGACAGACGATTGCGGTATGATTTGGCTTGAAAAAATGATGGATTGACCGATGATGGACGGGTACCCAGGCCACTGACAGATGACGGCAAACTTTAGTAAAATGCTCAACTATGGTTACTCAACGACTGCGGTACGGCCACAACAGCACCGGCGTAGACCGCAAGGAAGCTCACCTCTAAAACGCACAGAAGCTCCTCCACATATGCTCTCTCAGTCTCCAGCAGTTCATTCATCACGTGACTAGAAAACACAATCACACAAACATAACTGTTTCTTAGACAAGCAGACTCCAATCAGGTCATCCTGAATGAACGACTGCCCGAAGAAGCTGAGGGCCCTCACCGTCGCAGCACAGCCAGGTTTTCGTCTTCCTCAGAGAGGGAGGCATGTCTGGTGCCACCGTTGGGTACAGGAGACTCAACCTGGACAAATACACTTTCTTAGAGGGTTTCAAAAGTTTCATGTCACATTCAATCTTGATAGGACAACAGCCTTCACCTTTCTGCAGAGGGCATTATCTGCCGAGTATCTCCTCTCTTTTCTCTGTAGATCTGACACACGGAAAGGTTTTGAGGTTCACGATTTTAACAAAGCTGATCAATGTCTTTGTTCACAACTTGCTGAAAAACATACTGGGAGATGTCAGTGGAGACTTGACTTCCGGTCTTGGAGCCACTGGTTGAACTGGTCGTGTCTGTTTGGTGGCAAGTTTTTTCAGGCTGACGCGTCTCTTCTCAAACATCTCCTGGACAGAGCTTTGCTTCTGGAAAACTCTCTCTACCTGGTCCTGATGGAGGACATACATCAAAATGTGCCAAGCAAATCAGGATAGAGTTGAGTTTTTCTTTAAATTCAGATTTATAGACAAAATGTTACTGTTGGGATTTTCATAGGCTTAAAAAAGCTTTTACACTATAGATAATAATATATATTAATGGAAAAATTTGAGAGATATTGTACAAAAGGTTTAGCATATAAATGGATAAAAAGCTACCTGGGTGATAGAAATTACTATTTGCAGTTTTTCCTGCGTTCCAAATTGCGAGGCGGCCGCCTCCAGCTAATTTTGTGCTCGCCTGCAACCAGAGCGATTGATATTGCTTCACATCTTCAGCACTACTTCAGTTCCCTCCATGCAAACATCAACCAGGAATTTTTCAAAGGGTACTAAGCTTCGCAAGCACAGGTTGCTCTCTTTGATAGGCCAGGCAGAAAAGTAGAGACAGTTGTTCCCAAAATTTATGAAGCATTTGTTTCAACTTGCTTGGAAGTTTGAACACTGCATAAGCAAAAAGCCATATAAAGAAGGGGAGTTTGGCAAAATATGCAAGAGAGCTAGGAAGTGCGGGGACGGAATGGGGCAGTTACATGCGCCCATATGTATAATGTGGCTCTTTTCGGTAAGACTTTAAAAATTGTGGCTGTAGTTTTAATAAATGAATGCTTTAACGTGATAATAGTCATTCTTAATGGAACTCTTAACTTAAAGTATGTTCCCTGTAAAAGTCAGTTGAATTTACAGAATACATGCACGTCATGCCGCACGGTCAGGATGCTACCACCTCTGCCTCAATTTGAGCCAGGAGAAACACTGCGTTAAACAATGTAAAATCGAACAAGTTAAACATAACTATAATTATTTATACTATATGTCACTGATATCTGCTGTGTCTGTATAGTTTTTCAAAAAGTTTACTTTATATTGTTCCGAAGAAAATCTCGAAGCAACAACTATGGAAAAATAATGAAATATACTAAAGAAAGGTTTTGCTTGTTTTAAGTTTGAAAACAAGGTTTGATGCAAATAAATTATCTTTGAACTTCAATAAAACAAAGCACCACACAAACTGAACACCAAATAAAAATTATCGTCGACTCTATGGAAATAGAAAGGGTAAATGAAATAAGATTATTTGGTGTTGTAATTAATGCAAAACTATGCTGGAAATCTCACAAAGAAAATGCTAAATGTCCAAAACTATAGGTATTCTTTCTAAAACCAAGGATCTCCTAAAAAAGGAATCATTATACACATGGTCCTGTTCATTATTTTTGCCACACCTGCTTTATTGTGTGGAGACATGAGGTAATACATCTAAAACAAATACAGTACTCAGTCTATCTGTATACTACAAAAAAAGACCTATACGAATTATCAACTGTTCAAATTATTTAGAACCAACCACTCAATTTTTTATTCAATTAAACACTCTAAAATTCTATGACTTAGTTGAATCTAAAACAGCACAAAACATGTACAAAGCATACAATAACCAACATTGTCACGTTATTCAGATGCTGTTCAAAATCAGAGATGGTTGCTGTTATAATTTAAGGGCCACAAGTGACTTTCAAAAATTAACGATAAGACCTAACATAAAGCAAATGTGTGTCTCTGTTAAAGGTGTTAATTTTTGAAATACTTATGAAAATGAATTGACAAAGTGTGAAACGCTGTGTTCAAAAGGAGGTTAAAAATATCTAGTGTTACAAAAATACATGATTCATATACAAATATGAATAATATAGATACACACGTTTAATTACTATATGTGAATCTGTTATATGAGTGTAGTTCATTTATAAGACTATCAGTACATGTATATAAATGATTTTTGTTTGTTTGTTTGTGTATACCGGTAAATAGCGTGTATATTTGAAAGAGTTCACAGGCCACGCTTATGCAGTACTTGTGCTAAGAGGCTAAGTTTGTTTTTAGTTCTACTTTGGGATCCTTTTTGTATAAAAATAACCTACAAGTGTAATCCATTGGTAAGAGAAATATAAAGAAACCAAGGGGTAGGACTAGATACGTTTTTGTACTTCTTCCTACTCACTTTGAACATGTAAACCACGTTGAAATATGACATCTACTGATACTATTTCTTTCCTTTTTCCAATTTTGATCTTGTAATGTGTTATATGTTCAGTCAATCAATCAATCAATCATCAACTAATTCAGTATCAGACTTTTCCATTGGGATGGAATGAGTTAATCAATTAATGAATGTCCAAGTTCATTATTCATTAGGTTTTACTTTTATTTTTTTCTCTTTTTTTTTTTTTTTTTTTTTTTTTTAGTGTCACCACTTTATGAGAAGAATACCAAGTTTTTAAGTGACTGACCCTGAGCTGAGTAGTGAGCACCGCCTCATATTGGCAGCAGATGGCGCTGCAGTCGATGAGGGTATGAAGCGGAGCGGTTTCCAGGTATCGTTCCAATTCCTGGAGAGCAGCCTCAGCTCCATCTTGAGACTGACATCGGTCCACTGGCTGACTCGCTAGCAGATAAATCCCCTCTTCGCACCAACGGGAGGCCTGATGAAACAAATCCGTGAAGCACTTCCATATATTCTCAGAGAAATACAGCGTGTTTGCCTTGAAGAGAGAGTACCTTCTCCAGTGCATGGTGGAGCTCCATCGCTGTTAGAAGAAAGCTCTTTTTGTCCCTCAGAGTAGAAGTGATCTCCTCACACACTGCCCTCAGCTCGCAGCACTTCGGCCGAATGGAGTCCTCCGCATAGTGAGCGCTCTCGATCAGTCTGTCGCCTTCGCTGGCAAGTGACAGGGCGTAGTCCAGAACGTCCTGTTGGAGCATCAGATTAGCGTTTGCATTTTCTGGGTTTGCTCCGGCCACTCCAGCTTACTCTCACATTTCATAAACATGTTTATGACATTATTGACGACTCAAAATTGTCCATAGGTGGGAATGTCAACATGAACAGTTTGGGCTATATGCAACCTGCAATTGACTGGTGACCAGTCCAGCGTATTCTACCCGTATCCCGCCAAAAGTCAACAAGGATAGGATCTAAACCCCTCAACGTTTAATGCATTTGTTGTAAGTAGCCTAGATGGGCACTTTAACCTATTTTGCCGGGCCGTCCGCGACCTGGCCACCCATCCGTCATCGTCATAAAAATGATCATCTTCCAACCCTCGTCCTTTTAAAGTGGTTCCGTCCTTACACGCCTCCTGTCAGTCACCCCACTCGTGTGTGGATTGAATTGTTTCCAACTGTTTAACCAAGATAGCATTTAGCTGCCAAAGCAAACACCTACCCCAATGAAACTTCCTACGGGACATCACAAACACCGTTGTGATGTGATGAAGATGATGATGATAATGATGCGGACTGGAGAAAGCCAGTGGACATCACGAGAATATTGCAGATTTTGTAATAGCGCAGTACTTTTGGGTGTTTTTTTTTTAATTTCGCGATGAAAATAATTATGGCAAAATAATGCAATGTTATTTTACGAGGAGAACGAACGTCTTCCACTTCCGGGTCATAGCTTTCATAGCGTGTTTGTGTGTTTTTTTAAAAAATGATTTGGCTATGTGTGCCTATGCATGCACATTGCAGTGTAAACGAAGTAACACTGCAGACACTGAATTATCTTGTTGGTAACTGACAATCTTTGGTGACGGAGCTGACGTGAGGCATTATAGATGTGCTGTTGGCATTCAAGCAGGAGTAAAGAAAAGCTGTCGACAAGCTCGCAGTTGTCCCACATTTTTATTTGTTCAATTAAAGATCACGAGAAGAAGAAGAAAAATGGAGATGGAGGAGTCGAACGCAGGAGAACTCAACATAGTCGAGCAGCTTAAACTGTGAAAAGAGGGGATCCTGTCAAAAGTAAGCCATTTTAAACGTATAAACTTTTGGGTGTTTTAAGTTTGAAAACAAAATAAGTGTATGTCGGCTTTGTAAAGCTCTTTTCCTGTCTATTAGACGGATAGACTGATCAAAATTTAGCGGTAGTTGGTCGCAGTTTGTAGTCAAAAACGCTAACCGGCCAATAGGTGGGTACTATTTTTTTCGGCCGGACAAAATGGCGGATAAAAATCCGGCGGAAGGGTCCTGTAGGCAGAAGGCGATAAACGGACCGTGATTTTTTTCTAAAACGCTCAGCTCTGGTTTATACTCAATGTTAACAGTTAACAAAACAAAATTGCTAGCCACATTTTTCCTCATCAGTGTCCACTAGAGGGGAGACTATGTCTGTTAGAACTAAAGTGCAGGGAGGGAACACACATGAAAAAGAGCACTCTACAGTGTTGTGCAGGCCTAGTCATGGCGGTTCCGTGTCATCACGGAAGAGAACAGTGGTCATGCTTTTTAAAAGAATCCAACACAACACGTTAAGTCAGTACTTGACCCAGTTAGGGACGAATAGAAGAACGTACGAAAACCCACGTCCGTCCTTGCTTAGTCCATCCTTTTTAATAGACTTCTTGTCCTCCATCCGTCCATCCGTCCACAAAATGGACACATTTCGGGAAGCCCGTACCGTTCCGTCCATGGGACGTAATGCCCATGTCTGGTAACTAGGTAGTCAAACTGAACAGTAACCTTGAAACTACAGCGGTACCTCTACTTACGAACGTCTCGTCATAAGAAATTTTCAAGTTACGAAACGGGAAAATATTGCCTCTTGTCACGAAAGAAATTTCAGGACACGAAAGGTAAAAATACAGTATGGGCTGCTTTTTTTCAGGATACGAAAGGTAAAAATACAGTATGGGCTGCTACTCGCAGCTCCGGAGTTTCCTGAACACAACATACTCATAGCTGCTCTGCCATTGGCTATTACGTAGCATCTTCATGGCATCCCATTGGCTAAGAGGGACCTCTACCGTACGTCTGTATGTGTGTAGATAGACAGGTAGATGGATATCTATGTGACAGATATGTCTACGCAGCGTCCTCGTCAGTCGCCCCTCGGGCCATGAGGCATTCCGATTTAGAAACGAGGAAAAGAAAAAAAGGAGAAAATCGTTTTTTTTTATCCATACGAACAAAGCAAGAGATAATAGAAAAGTATGAAAAACGGATGTGTTTGGTTGATCTCGCCAAAGAATATGACCGAATCAGTTCTTTACAAAACGCCAGGCAAAAACCACTTCTGAGAGAGAACATGAACCAAAGAAGAAAAAAGCGATGAGGACAGCAATTAAAAGGTAAACGACCATCATTTTTATTCTTTACTCTATTCATTGTTTTTTTACATTAAAAACAACTCTCATTTATTGTGCAATAATCTAATTGTAACATGTATTTGTTAGATGTTTTGATGCATTTTTATGCTTTATAAAACATTTATGCAGAGCTGGGCAGTCCGGCCGGATGCCCATTTTAGGGGCGTTGGCGGCTGACAAATTTTTAAAAAATGGCTGGACTGAGCATGGCCGGAAGTCAATTTTAGCCCTCATGCGTGTGACATGCTCGCGAGGCGGCAAAATTTAATCTCAGCCTACTCAGTGAAAGGCTTCTTTTTAGACTTCTTTATTCTTTACTTCTTCTTTACTCCCGCGTCGGCGCGAGTGACAGCTGATGTTATAGGGATTGTGGTATTGCCCTCCAGGACCCCCCGCCCCCTCTTGTAATGGTATGCCCCAGTTGCAGGTGGGAGGCGTGGATTACGTGATGTGAAAATAAGGAAATACAAACAGGCTTGAACACACGTTGCTGTCTTCACGTCTCTTCTTACACAAACAACTCCCACATTGATTCGCATGATTGACGCATTTTGCTGTTGGTGACAGGACTGCAACATATGCCACGCACACATAAGGATTTGTTGCTGCTCTGATCGGTCCATTATATCACATTTTGCGATGACATACAGTTTCCCACACGTAGAGGGTGCCCCACGCAGCTCGTTGCTGCTGCAAAGCAACTAGTTTAGCAGCGTTGTGTGTGGAAAGAATTTACTCACCTACGTTCCCCCTTAGCCGCCACCGTCCAGATCGTTTTCGCAATAAAATTAAATGCATCGTCTAGTCATCTCGGTCCCTTTATGGTTGTAGCAGGCACGTTATCCATTGTGGTCGCTGTCTTTTTGAAGCGACGCCCCCGACTTGTTTCAAAACAACTTGTGTCCACGAGTATATATATTATTATTTTAATTTTTGGGGGGGAGTATATTCAAGCTGCGCGCAGCACTGACTCAAGGATGACGCAGCCACATTAAGGTGGAGTTCATGCACTTCTCTGGCGTCTTCCCTTTTTCCAGAAATACGCCATAGCAAATCAGCTGTGTATAGTGGTTTGCTGGTATGTTTTTATTTTGAAGGCCGGGAAGGAGGGGAAGTGTGGAAAATAAATAAGTAACTTGACTACAACTTCTGGCTGTCTGTTGGACCCAAATATACAATATGACAAATCCAACCCCGGGGCTCGCAATGCAAGTAAGCACACGCAGTTGGCTAAGTACTACTGGCGCATTTGAAGCGTGTCCACAGCGGGTTCAAATTGTAAATTAGCCAGCTAATGATCCCTAAAAAGCCTCTGCCGTTAGAGCATTTCTCCCACGGCGACGTCAATCATGAATGCTTTTTTTTGGTCGGAGGGCGGAATGGGGCGGGGGCCGACAATGTTTATGAATATGGCCGGGTGGTCGGGGCCGGAAGGGTACCCAAGTCAAGGGTGGAGGGTTGCGGCCGGACGGGCAAAAAATGATCAAGTGCCCAGCTCTGCATTTATGTCTGAATATTGGGGGGCTTGGAACGGATTAGGGCATTTACATGGAAAATGCATGTCTACTTACAAAATTTTCTATTTCAGAAATTTCTTCCAGAACCAATTAATTTCGTAAGTAGAAATACCACTGTAAAAGCTAGATCTGACTATGGCTTCTACTACATATCTACAGTAATTTAATTACACGTTGTAAAAGTGGATTTCTGGACCATGTTCGAGTCGGGTTTCAGCAGTGTGTGTGTGTGTGTGTGTGTGTGTGTGTGTGTGTGTTCTTACACAGGCCTTTTCCTCATGACTGCTGAGCTCATGGAGGACGTGCTCGGCATGGGCGGGATTTAGGCTAACTTCCGAGAAACCGCATAAACGTTCCGACGTCGCATCAAGTTGGGGGCGCACCTGTGAGCGACGTCACAACAACAAAGTATGGTTTTAGAGAACATTTTCTTGCCTAGCATGGGCTTGAATTTTCCCAACTCACTTCACGGAAGTGCTGCTCAAAATGTCGAAGTTGCAAACACTGTTCCAGCTTGGAGCGGTGACGTTCCCAGAAATCGTCAAATGCTGTCTCGGTCTCGTCCAGTTGACCCAAGAGTCTGAGGGTGGGATGAGAAACGTGGCAGACAAGAAAAAGAACAAGTCTAACATGCACACGCTGTCATGTTGGTCTTACCGCTGTACAGTGGCTAAGTTTTCCAGCTCATCATGGGTCATATGATACTCCGTGTCAGTCTGAAAAGGCTCGTTGATGCACTCCAATAGACGTGCACCTTGAGATTGCGACACCTGTAGGTCCTCCTGCAAAATAAAGATTGTTAAGACATTTCCTTGAGGAAAAGCACCTTTAATAGCGTATAACAAATGTACTTTTTGGGAAAACTCTGACCAGCAAGATACAGATCCAAGTTTATGCTGGTAATTTATTTTTGTTTGAGTCACCATAGTTGTATTTTTGGGCATACTAGCGTTTTGTTTCTGGATTATAGAACCAGCTGTCGGGTTTAATCTTGGCTCATTAGCCTTTTGGTGTTTTTCAGTTATTTTTTAGTTCTTTAAAATATAGCCACATCCTACAACACGGAAAATGAATCAAAAAGCCCCCAAAACATGTACCTACTTGATGATCACTGAAATATTTGAGCATTACTCAGACAATTAGCGAGCCAATGATCCACAACCCAGAATGGGTCCTAACCATAAGTGGGAGAAAGGCTTCCCTCCCGATGACAGAGAACGCGAAACAAACCTTCATTTTGTCTTTTTTTAGAGAATGCGAGTGCAGCAGGCTGGTGGTGGCCTCGGCATCATTGGGCATTTCTGTTTCTGCAAGCTCGGTGCCAAAGGACTGCAGAGTGTGAGCCGTCGTCTTCACCATCAGAGCAAATGCTTCAATTGCCTGCATTGGAAATGCAGAAACACAGATACAGATATATGGGTGCCTGTGAAAAGGGTATGATATGTTTCAAAAAGATGCAACCCTGATGAGTGGGTGTGCGTGTGCATGCATACAGTGCGGTGTGAAATCCAGCTTTCGTGGCAGTATCCTTGGGCTCCTCCCAATTCCTTGGTCAGTTGTCCTGGGTCGATATAGGCATGGAGCTCGGTCACCGAACTCAGCATGACCACCTGCAAGGACGCATAACGGATTGGAACAATCGCAGGTGGCATGTGAGTAGAGCAGAACAGAGAAACTGACTCAATGACTATACAGGAAGTCACGGGAATGACAATTACAGGGAGGAAAGCCCCACCTTCATTTTGAACTCATCCCTGTTGAACTTGAAGAGGAAGTCTGACAGTGCCCGCTGCAGCAAAGTAGTGGGACGCAACACCAGAACCAAGTTTACAGTTGCTGGGAAGGAGCCCTGGAGGAGCATTAGTATTAGTAGGGCTCACAATAAAAAGTTATTTAGAATAACTTAATCTTAAAAAAAAAATCTTTTGTTAGTTCAACACAAAAATATTAAGGTGATCCAACCTTAGCATCAGTTTTGTGTGTTTAATAGCAATCAAATGGATGGAATCGGTGGACATGAAAAATGTGTGTTTCATTTATTCTGTTAGCAAGGGCCTTTCATACAACATCTTTTCTGTAAATTGCAGTTTTGTTATTCAACTTTATTCTGAATACGGTGGTCAATGTATGAAAATGGGTGTTATCGTGACGACCTTCGCTTTACCCCTCGCTGGGTGACACTTCGTCACACGTCACATATCAAATACATTTTTTCCTCATTCTGATTGCTGTAGTTAACACCTTTTTCTCATTCTGATTGCTCTGGTAGTTTGGCGGTGGTACACCAGTACTTACTGCAGCTCAAAATGTCACATCTTTATGGAATAACAGCAGAGACATGTAAATGACAAACATTCCCAAAAATCATGTAAGTCTATACATAATTTTTTGTTTTTTATTGTTAAATATTGTTGTATTGTTGTAGTATGTCATTATGTCTTGCAGAAGCTGTATTTAGCAATTTAAAAGAGATGTTCACAAACGCTGTCTGTCCACAATTGGTCTGTGAAGCAAGTGCAGATTTAAAATATTTTTCTGTAGAATATCATCAAATTACTGATAGAGTTTTTTGAAAGATAGAGATTTTTTTTTTTTCCCCATATCGCTCACCCCTACCACACATTACAGAAAACAACGATCCTCATGAGCTACAATAGGAGCACACGTGGCTGCAATGGAGTCAAAAAGATGACATGCACAAACACATTCATCCTAGTCATGAAATGCATAAAGTCGCCATGGAAACCAATTTCTTTGGGGAAAAGTACAGGCTACATGGAGTGACAGTGTGAGGGATGATGGAGAGAGTGACACACCACCACCACCACCAACAACAACAAAATGTTGGTTTGTCATATGGCGAAGATCAGCTGAGTGTTACAATAACACTGCATAAAATTCACAGTTCTGTATCAGCAAGTGGAATTAATTAAAAGTAATCAATTCTGAGTGGCCTTGTTACATTAACATGACAATGCAACTTGTGTCCCACAATATGTTAATGCAGACACATACAGTACATCCCTGGATACACACTTTCACAATCAAATGACGTGGACATTCACAAGACACACAATCAGATTACCACTTCAAAGGCGCTTATAAATAAATTATAAGAATTAGAAAAACATTATCTACAGGCCAGGCTGATTTATATTCTCTGGGAGAGGAGAATCAGTCCCGTTTTCCAAACAATGTGCTTTTCGCTCTCCTGGGAGCAGGCTAGCCATGTACTAATCCACAAGACCTAGACAAGCCAACCATCCCCCCGTCCAGTCCCTATCTTTTGTGACAAAGGGGGGGCTATAATGTAGCAGCAATTTCTGAGCTGCCATATCAAAAATACATGGGACACACACACTTCCACCTTTATCTATTCAATTGTTTGTTTGGAAATCTGGCAATGGACTACAACTCTTATTCTCCCTTGAATGTTAATTGTTCATTTTACCAGGACCAACAGTGCTGAAGACCAATGTTCCAAGCCACCATCTGGGGTGGAGGGGCCCAAGAACCTTCTAAAGAACATACTTTTTTACACATGCAAATATTGCATATTAGCAAGTACAGTACTATTCTGGTAAGTATCAGTTGCAGAGCTCCAGACTGCCCCTAAATGGTGGCATTTTGCCCCTACAATTTAAGACAATGCATTTTTCATCTAATCACGCATGTGTGGCCAGTAAATGTTAAAATTTACCATTATTAATATTCTTGAATATTTTTAAAACACTGAACACACATTATAGTTAACAATTCTCATTTCATTATTATTCAAAAAAGAAAAAAAAAACTTGTCACGGAATAAGAGAAACATAAGATATTATAAAAATCTTTAAAAGTTTTATTTAACATTTACATTAATAACACTTTGCAGTACATACGAATGTGTCCCTAAAAGGGCGAAAATATCTCACAGTCCAGGTCTGAAGAATCCACCCATAATCAAAATTATTTAAACGCTTAAGCTCAGGTAAATGATAAATAAATACATACATAAATAAAGGTAAACTAAACATACCTGCACTGGTGACTCTACTTGCAAAAAATGTTCCCTCTAATTTTCCATTGATCTGAACGTTTCCACAAACTCCCTGAGCATTCTTTGATCCACGGTGAGCAACACCAGACAGGCACATGGCGGCCAAACCATTATCAGCCCTGTCTAAAACCTGAGATCAAACAAGTTACATGATGCAGGTGTGTTACAAAAAAAAAAAATCAATCCACCTATATATCGAAAAAGAAGTCATTATTAAAGAGAGATTTGTGACACGAATAAAACCAGCCCTCTCTGTTACTTTTATTTTAGAACATAGGTCATTTTAATTATAATTAAATCTCAATACAATTTGTATAAATATGGTGCCACATTGTCCACTCATAAATAATGGGAGACATTAAATTTACATTTGATAAAACATTAACCTTTTTAGTCATCTGACCTCTGAAACGCGTGAAAGAGACTCATTTAAGGGCCTCATAATTTACGCCCATGTTTGGACTTCCTGAAATGAGCGGTCCACGTTTTGCCTACACGCGGCGTCATGGGTGGGCATAGGGGGTTATGTACCTGCCCTGAGAGTCAGCCGTGTCCGCCCTGGATTAGAAGCGGTTTGGAGAGGCCAACCCTCTATTCTCCTTCCTATCTTGATCTGTCGTCATTCAATTCAACCAATCTAACCAGCGAATGAAGGCAACCGCTACCAGATAGAGGGGGCGGGTCACAGAGTCATTCTTTGGACATGGTTCAGACAGAAATGACGAGCCACTCCATTGCTAATTTAGCAAGGGCATTCATATTTTTTTCCCCCAAAAAAAGGACAGCAAAACATGACGACGGCATGAACGAGAGCGAGCAGGAAGTACTCTTGCTGCCATTTCCTCCTATAAACACAGATGTCAAGCTGAACACTGAAGTAAGCATTCATGCTAGAAGGGTTAGCTACAGCAGCTAGTGAGTACATGGAGAAGAACCGGTAGGTAGATACAGTAGGTGGGTAACCCTACATTATGCTGCTCCTTGTGCTCTTTAGCTGCTGTAGTTACCTCTCCAAGCATGAATGTTTAAGGCTGTAACTCATTGAGTGGCGAATTTCAAGTGTGCACGCACCTAGCGAATGTTGTTTTTTCGTCAGGGTTCGTTCAAGGCCGCAAATGTTCACAAAGACATTGGCCAACAATTTTACTGGTGTCAAACTGTTTTTCTTGTCGCAAAGAAATTTTGAACATGTTCAAAATTTGATGGCGACAAGAAAAACTGTTTGCAACCATTAAAACTGTTTGGGAATGTCTGGTGAACGTCTTTGCAACTGTTTAAAATACTAAACGAACCCTGACAAAAACAGAAAAGAAAACAATATTAGCTACATTAGCACAAACTGCAAACCTTTGCCGCTCAGTGAGATTTTTACTTTACTTTACGTCACTGCTAAGCTTGACATCAGTGCTCATGTTTATCAGTGCACGTTAATGCTGAAGCATAACTTTTGAGTTGAATGAATGCACATAGAACTACTACATTGTTTTTCATTCGTCTTGTCATTTGTCTAGGATGAAATGCCACTTTTAAGTGACAACAAATATTTCTGAGTACTGTTGTAATTGTCACAACACCACTTCATCCTGAAGCACATAAAATTTAGGTTGAAGAAGTGTGCGTGTCCAAAAAGCGTTTGATTTTATTCAGGTCACAAATCTCTATTCAATAATGTTTTATTGTGATATTATAGGTGGTTTGATTTATTTTTTAATTTACATAATTTACAATTTACATAAACATACCTACATCATGTAACTTGTTATGATCTCAGGTTTTGGACAGGTCTGATAGTGATTTGGCCACCGTGTGCATGTCTTATGTTGCTCACTGTGGTCCAAGGAATGCTTAAAGAGGTAGTCAACACAAACATTTTTTTGTCAAGAATATTTTCTATGCAAGCCCACTAGTTGAACCAGGGTTGCGTTTGTGGAATAAGTGTTAATCCACTCGTTTTTAGCCATCTCTGGGGGCGGCCATTTTGTCTTCTATCGACTGAAAATGACATCACAACTGCTCACAACGACAAGTCACGGCTCAGATTCAGAAAACAGGGCAGCCGTGATTGGTCGTTGTGATCAGAAGTCATTTTCAGTTGACAGAAGACAAAATGGTCGCCCCAAGAGACGGCTAAAAATGAGTGCATTTTTCTGCTTAACTTATATTACACAAACGCAAAATTAATCAGAATGCCGTGTTTCAACTAGTGGGCCTGCTGGGAACATATTCTTGAAAAAAATATGTCTGGGTTGACTTCTGCTTTAAAGGGCCATATCATCCTAAATTAACTGTTTGTGTGAATGGGCAGGCCTTGGAAAATTAGAGGAAACTTTGTTTATAATCCAAGCTTGTGTCAATTCTTGATTATTTTAGTTTGAATATACATATTTTGCTGAGGGCCTTTTTTATTTGGGGCAGTACTTGATACCAAAAAGACTTGATTAAACTGGCTCATGGTTACTACAATGAACCAACTATCTATTTCTAAGGTTTGCAGTAATAATTAGGCTGACATTTTCTCAAATGCATTTTGCCACATAAAGAAAATTAAAATACGTTTAGATGTTTTGGGAAAGTACTTTGCATTTGATGTAATGCATAAGCAATACTGCATTCCAAATATGCACTGCACGCACTGGGAGTGGATGGGCCGGGGGAGGCGCGCTTGGGACAGACCAATCATGCTCATCTTTGCATCTGCAAAGTTGTGAAGCATAACTGTTTGGATATTTGACATGAGTTTAATCACACTTGAAACAAATAATAGAGTGGACATTTGTGGTGATAGTAAAACTTCTGACAGGCAGATGGTGCATTTGTGACACGCAAAAATTATGTGACGAACAGATGTCTCCATCAAATGACAACATCTCATTACCCCAAAACATTTTGTCCTTCTCTCACTTTACTCCTTTGTCAATCTCCTCGCTCCTTGATGGAATTTCAGGTGGGAGGTACTAGCTTGTAAACAGATGAGCGCGGATTTAGGAAGCTACAATTAGAGGAATGAGATGAGCCCCAGGACTGCCCATCCAAACTACATGATTGGGGAAGAAGGGCCGTAGTCCTTGGCTACATACATGATGGTCACTCTGTCAGATCTCCAGCATTCCATCATCCAAGAGGATGAACCAATCTACCAATCAGGCCTGTGTGATATTGTGGCCGTACAGAATGCACTCCTGAGCAACAGGTACATGGGAGCCTACCTGGTGTTTGCCCAAAGGAACCTGAATGACTCTTACAAATGAAACAAAATGTTCTGGTCTGATGAGACAAAGATTTTACACTATGGCGTTAATGTCAGACATCATGTTTGGTGGAAACCAGGCACCGTTCATCATCTGGCCAATACCATCCCTATCGTGAAGGATGGTGGTGGCATCATCATGCTGTAGGGATGTTTTTCAGCAGCAAGAACTGGGAGACAATACAGCCTTGTACAGAGAAACCCAGGATGAAAAAAAAGCTACAGAGCGCTCGTGACCTTAACACGCAGGTGACGGTTCATCTTTCAACAGGACAACGACCCTAAGCACATGGTTAAGATATCAAAGGATGACTGTTAATATCCTTGAGTGGCCGAGCCACAGCCCAGATTCGAATCTGAAGAGACTGAAAATGGCTATGCTCCGACACTCCCAATCCAAAATGATAGAGCGTTATACTGTAGGTGAGGGTACATCAAGGTTGCATCAATAAAGTATAGTGTCACTGCGGGGTGTTGTGTGTAAAATGTTGAGAGAAAATCCTTGTTACATTTTGGAATAAGTCAGTCTACATAGCAAAATGTGGACAAAGTGAAGCGCTGTGAATAGTCTCCAGACTCATCGTAGTTGTAACAGCCTAGCCTGTGTACACCTGCTAACTATGACTGAGCTTCACCCTGCAGCAATCTCCCGCATGCCTAAGTGACTCCTCATGCATTAACCACCACTGCCTAAACAGATTGCAGGGACAATGTCCACTCTCAAGACTTGGGCTTTAATGGCAAGCATTTCCCTAGATGTTCATCATCATCATTCATTTGAACTACAAATTGGCAGATTGTGACAGAAGCAATGTGTCTGGGCAAGGCCATTTGCGTTTTCATGCCGTTGCCCATGTCTACGTGTCAACACTGGCCTCTCGTCATTTTTTTACCTCCAGCAGGATAGAGGCACGTGACCTTCACTGACCTTGAGGAGGGGAGGTTCTCATGGGACTGCAAGAGACCTTTACCCGGGAACAGGTGGTGCTGTTATGTGCTAGTTGGCAAAGCAGGCAGCTGAGACACACTCACACATGCCAGTACACCTTCAGGTGACAAAATCTTACCAAAAAAATGTTTATCATTCAATACATTAATGTACCAGTGATAATCCTCTTGTGTGCAGAGGGTGTGCTGTAAGGGAGAACAAGAGGGCCTGATGAGCTTGGTGACCAATTGGCATATATTAGCATACATATGCATACACCTAACGAGCTCAGCTGTGTTGCACAGGATAAACATATTGACAACAGATGCACTTTGCATGTGCTATGCAAAAGGTGCATCCCCCAAATGCTACTTATTGGTAGTTAACGGATGCATTTCCCTTTTGATTCTCTATTCAAGTGCCCACTGAATATTAGACACCTGCAGATGAAGTAGGCTAGTAGGTTAAAGGAATGCATGCAGATACAAGAGACAAGTGAGAAGAGTGATGACTGTGGACTCTTTCTCAGCTAAAACACATGCACAGACTGACAGGTAAACCAGCATGTTTCGGCCTGCCCTATGACTTCACACGCACACACACCACATGCACATGCTTGCATACGGTATCTTACTGCGATGCGAAGCAGGGTAGACCTTACGGCGGCCCATCGGTCCAGTCGCCGGTCGATGACTAGAATGAATCCTACTCCTGATGCGGCAATGCTGCAAGAGAGAAGAACATGCTGTTTATTTGTTTATTTATTCATCTTTAAAATAAAATTTCCCTGAGAGTTCTGTTAAGTACAGCAGATTATAAATATTTCATCTTGTCATTTTATTTTGTCTTTATTTGGGCTTGTGTGCATATGTGTGTGTGTGTGTGTGTTTGTTTGTGTTGAGAGTCAAATGCTTAAAGAGCAGAGGTTTTAATAACTTGATGCCAGCAATGTGGTTGCAATTAGCAATTTTGCAGTAATTGAGATCCCACAAATCACCATGGCAACCTTGGCTCTGCCTTTTTGTGTATGCAACAATTTCACCAGCCGATCCAGGCACAATGTCATTTCCAGAAATCTCATCATGATAATGCAGGTGTCAGTGTGCGTGTGTGTGCGTGCGGGCATATATGCGTGCGTGAATGTAAAGCCAATCTTTTCAGTAAAGGTCTGGCTAGACATTGGCATTTCTGCTCCAAGACCCCATGCACAAACGAGGAAAAACAAAACACACAATGTTAACATAAAATCTGTATATTATTGGGTTTTTTGTCTTGTAGGGTGCCTAACAATTTTAAATGAGCACATACAGGCTTCCATGTTAGCGAAATGCTACCTAGCGAATGCAGCAACAGCAGCAGCAAATCTTCAATCCATCCCAACAATGATAAAAATTCAAACCAGCTAGATGAAATACAATAATCCATCTACGGTAATTCCAGTCCTAAATAAACAAACCAAAAAAATCCCATATATCTTCAGTATTCCAATGACTCGTATATATTCCATCATTTCCCATTATTCCATTTTGTCCTGCATCGCTGATCATCTGTTTGCAGCCTGCAGATGAAGAGAGGGGACTGTCCTCATCCTTAAACAGCATGCCCCCTCCTCCAACTCCTCCTCCACCACCAGTACCTCATACTCAGCCAATTAGAGACAAGCTCTGCATCTTACTGTTCCCCCACAGCCAATCAGTGCTCTAGAGAACAGACAGATTGGCAGTCGGGTGCACAGAGCAAGTGGGAAAAAGGGAGGGGACTCAGAGAGGGGTGCAGTATATGAGAAGCGATAGCCGCAAGAAAAACACAGACACACAGAAAGGCTGCCATGGCACACATGCATATGTACAGAATGTGTGTGTGTGTGTGTGTGTGTATATATATATATATATATATATATATATATATGTGTTTTATCTTCCAAGTCATTTCTTCTGCTAGCTCTCGTATCTATTTTTAAACCATCAGTGATGTCATTGTTCAGGCAGCACTGTGGTTTTCTGTTGTCTGTATCTGTTGTTGTCATACGGTATTACCGACAATACCTGAAACTGACCTGGGCACTGTAGTGAGGTAGTTAAGCACATTTTTTATCTCATCCTCTTCCAGTTCGCTGAAAGTTGGGAATTCTGGGAAGAGGACGATGGGGCTGCCATCAGGCCCGCGGCCCCCTGTAGGCAGAAGTGAAATCAGCAAAGGTTGCATTCACGATGAACCACAGTATAATGCTGATGTTTGCTGGACAGGAAGTTGAGCATTTAGCAATTGAGAAGGGGAGAGCAAATGAACAAGAAAAGCCCCGAGCTCTTCACTGTGCATGATTGCAGAATATAACTAGACTTAACTGTGACAATGTTCTCACTTATATGTACAGTATCACCAGTGTGTACAAAAGCAAAATTGCAAAAATCAAAAAATGGGCAGACACAAACACAAAGATGCATTCTTCTTTTGCTGGTGGCTCAAGTTGCAAAGTAGATAATCACAGTGATGAATTATTCACTTGGCGTCACGAAGCAGCCGTTATCGTCATGGCAACACAATGCACAGCCTCATTGTGTGGTTCTGTAGCATGTCTTGAGTGCAAGTTTGAAACATCGTGCAAAAGGAAGACTTGTCTGTATGAGACAATGTACAGCATAGAAGAGCAAGAAAACAAACCAACCTGGCAGGGTGGCAAACTGCTTCTGGAGTTCAGTGCCAATTTGTGCTGCACACAGAGGAAGATCTTCTGTCTGCAAAATGTCATCTGGGAAGAGACAATAATACACTTGTTTTTTTACCATCTTACTACTTCATGACTTCAACATGTCCGTCATTAGATGTATTATACATTATAAATAAAAAGCTTTATTAATTGAGAAACGTTTTTCACTAATGCGTAACAGAGAAATTCTTCTTCAATTATGGCAACGGCATTGCCGTTACTCTTATTATTAGATCACTGCAGCTGTTTTCATCAAACCAGCGAAATCTCTAAACCGAGAGGCACTTTTTTTTTAACTGTTCTTTTTCATGAGAACGCATGAGACAACTGCTGAGGTGGAGTCAAATTCCACTGGAAGCCAATTTGCTGTTGACACTGAAATGTAAGTAAGCATAGCCGCACACACAACGAGTTACATAAGTAGTGAGTTGCGAAGACTGAGAAAATGATTAACGACAGGGATGGCAAACTCGGTTTAATCCTCCTTCTTGATCTGATGAAACACCTACTCAGTGGCCATTCACACCAAATGACACGAAGACCGTGCCACACAACCAAAACAAATGAAGCTTCATTTTTTGGCCCTGCATGCTTTGTCAACGTTGACCTCCGTTGAGTCGGATTCGTCATCCAAAGTATCTTGCCACAAAAACGATCAGATTAGGGGAACGCATGCCCTGTAAACAGACATTCTCTAAATATATAGACGCTCAAAGTGCAATTAATATCAAAAGTTCTGAAACATCGGTGTTATTTTTATTGATCCACCTTATATACAATCAATATATCTACAATAATACATTACATTTCATTGGTGGCTAGAGTCACTTCACCTACAGCAACATTAAAATAGCTCAGATTTGTGTAAACTGTTTCTGTTAGTAATGTATTGTATTAAGTGTTCATTTATTTAACTTGTAGTACAAAGAGTTGAAAGCAATTTATTGTTCGACTGTTATGGAGAACATTTTGTTGAAAATACAGCAATTGTCTGGAAGCTGTGTGACAATTCTTTATTTTTATGTGTCGCAAACGCACGATCCAGTATGTTGTTTGAAAAACTCCATGCCGCATCGAGGGTTAATGATCGAACGCTTTGTCTATATTGCTCAATATTCTGCATATCTGCATACACTCAATATTGGTGCTTTCTCCTCAAATAACACAAAATAGGATTCTGGGGCGGGCGGCACGGTGGTCGACTGGTTAGCACGTCCACCTCACAGTTCAGAGGTCATGGGTTCGATCCAGGCTCCGGCCTCCCTGTGTGGAGTTTGCATGTTCTCCCCGTGCCTGCGTGGGTTTTCTCCGGGTACTCCGGTTTCCTCCCACATTCCAAAAACATGCATGGTAAGTTGATTGGACTCTCTAAATTGCCCCTGGGTGTGATTGTGAGTGCGGATGTTTGTCTCTGTGTGCCCTGCGATTGGCTGGCAACCAATTCAGGGTGTCCTCCGCCTACTACCCGAAGACAGCTGGGATAGGCTCCAGCACGACCTGCGACCCTTGTGAGGATAAGCGGTATAGATAATGGATGGATGGATTCTGGGGCTATGGTCCATTGGTCTAATGCAGGGGTCACCAATTCCGATCCTCGAGGGCACCTACCCTGCAGGTTTTCAATCCCTCCCTGCTGTAACACACCTGTTAAAATGATGAGCTCATCAGCAAGCTCTTAAGATTTAACAGGTGTGTTACAGCAGACAGAGATTGAAAACCTGCAGGGCAGGCGCCCTCGAGGACCGGAGTTGGTGACACCTGGTCTAATGGAATTCGGCCATCCAGTCTTCGTGTCGGCCATTGAATCAATTGCACTGCTCATTGGTCAGGACGTGTTGTTGCGTTTAAAACCTCTCATTGACTACCAAAACCTCAAAATCTGGGCACAGGTGCGGCAGGCTTTGCCAACATGGTCGCATGACCCTATCCAAGCCCAGTGTTGCCCTCAAAGTGGTAACGACAACTTAATTAATCGTAGAATAACAAACGCTCACGCTGACACGCCTGCAAAGTTATGACACCAATCTGTGTCATTTTACCCACCATGACAAGATGTGAGGTATATCCCCTGGGTCACTGAAGGTGTCAGACTGCAAGGCACGCTTGTTCAAGACGCTGTCCTTGCCTTAGGGGCGACAAATTTCCTTAGTTTTTGTAAACAGTCTGACTTGTCTTCAAGTCTTGTTGCTTTCCATTTAACACTGAACCACCATCTGCAGTCACTACAGTGAGCGCTTGTTATTCTACGATTAATTAAGTTGTCGTTACCACTTTATCCGCGCATTATTGAACATAATAATGTGGTGATGAAGTTTCACGTTTGTTAACTTTTCCGGGTGTTGTCAACGTGAATTTGGCTGGTAACGCACCTCTCGCTACTGTGACTAACAGAGACAGTAAAAAACAGATGAATGAAGGGGACGTCATAATGCTTATTCAACTGGGTTTTCCGTCACACTTCAGCAGCAAACAATTTGCTAATACTATATTCGCATCTTTGAATGGCAGCGATCAGTTTTTGCCTCAAGACACTAGCTTTTGGCAAACATAGGACTCGTCCGCTAACTAGCATGTACTCACTAGCTATCTTGCTCATGAATAAAAATACATAAGTGGCTTGCAGGTTAGTGGTATTTAATAGGACATATATTTCTATTGCGGTTTATATAAGATCATCTCTTATATCACTACGATTTCAAAGGTAAACAAACGTAGTGCTCCCAAAATGATCCCCTCTATACAATACAATACAATACAATTTTATTTATATAGCGCATTTCACAACAGCTAGAGCTATAACAAAGCACTTTACATACAAACAACAAAATAGCCATAATACAACAAAATGGAATCAATGAATTAACATGAAACACTATATACAATAGACACCGGAAAAGAGCCGAAAATTTCAGGTCGGATCAAAAGCCAGATGTTAGAAATGTGTCTTCAACCGGGTTTTAAAAGTGGACAGAGAGGGGGCTTGACTAACATCCAATGGGAGGTCATTCCAAAGGGAAGGACCAGCAGCTGAAAAGGCACAATCCCCTCTAAGGCTGCTGTTGATAATGGCCAAAACCGACTTACCAATTGTCGGGAGAATCTCGTTGAAGAAGTGTGGAGGAACGGAGTTATAAGGTGAGCCCGATGGTTTAATATGGCAAACCACATGCTCCAAAAATGTCAAAGAAACCGGCTCGAAGGAATCGAACACTGCTGAACAAGGAACTTGGACAGTAACGTAAGAGTGCATCATTTGTAGAACAACCAAAAAGTGTGTTAAGCAATGAAATGCAAACAGTAGAATGCTATCCACCCAAGATGGTGAGCAAAGAAAAATAAAGGAGAAACGACTTCACGTGCAAGCCTCCTGGGAACCAGTGCAGGAGACCATTGATGCCATGCTAAAGAAGGTTATAATCTGCCCATGCAAAAGCACATGATTGGCTACACTATGGCCTGTCTTGAAATCAAATAGGAAGTGGAGAACAACTATTGACTATCGCAAGCTGAACCAGCAGGTTCCTTTTTTGTGATGGCTTATGACACAACTCGCAGAAAAACTTCCAAAGGTTTGAGACACAAAATTCACAAAATGCTACCATTTGACCCCAAAGACCAACACAAATTGGCGTTCCCATTTGCGAACAAGCACATAGCCTGTTCGGCTATGCCAACTCACCTGCTGAATTCAACATATCCCTCAATAATTCCTCATTTACTTTGTATGTTGATAACATAATAACGAGGAGTTCCTCTTTGGACTCTCCTGGTGGACATTTGTTTTATTCTTCTACAGGCCACAATCAGTCCCTTTTGAAATGACAGTGATGCTGCACAAATGTCAACTAGGTGGGGCTGTTGGTTGGCCCAAACATGATTGAATCACAATCCAGTTGCATTCAAGGCCTTCTTGACATCAAACCCCCCACCGATGTTTCGAAACTTTGCAGTTTCCTTGGAGTGTGTAACTATTCCCGCCAGTTCGAGCACTTTGCTGACATGGCACGTCCTCTTACTAACCTCCTCAAAAAGGACACACCCATCTGGGGCGTCGAACAAAATGGCACCATGACCCGTCAGGCCTCCCATACCGTGACAACGACAAGGAGTTCTTTCTTGAGGCACCAACCATTGTCTGAGCGCAGGCCTATATGAAGTGTACCAAGAAAAACGAGTCATCGTGTATGTCAGCAAAACACTCAACAGCCCCGAATTGAAATATTCAGACTGCGAAAAAGTCTCTCTGTTCACAGTTTGGATAATCAAACATTTTTTACATTACATTGGATGCCAAATGTCTAGTAAAGTCAAATTTATTTATATAGCCCTTAATCACAAAAAAGTCTCAACGGGCTTCACATGCACTAGTCAGGTCTCTAATAGGTAACAAAAACTTCCTTACAGTTGTTCGTTCGTTCAACAATTGGGTAGAATTCTTACCCGCTCACAATGACACAGCACAGACCACTGCATGCCTGCTGATGAATCTCGTGTTCTCTCGATACAGGCTACCCTCTCAGGTCAACTCGGACAGCACCCTCCCTCGCAAATGGCCTTCTGGTACTTTCGTAGTGGTGGGATACACCACCTAAAGTAGACTTGTTTACGTGCATGCATTACCTAGGGATCATGTCCCCCAATAAGTTAGGTGCGCCACAAAGAATCACCTACCTTTCTAGACACACACAGTCAACATGGCAACTAGCTACATACGTGTGTCACATCACCAGAGGTGGGTTGTATGAACTAGCTGTATATCCTGGTTGTTTTGCTTGTATCTCTGCTGATATCCTGCCCGGAGGTGCCGCCCTGAACATCCCGAAGATTTATTCCTTATTGAATTGACTACTGTTTCCCCACATTCTTTTTTTATTTTTATTTTTTTCGGCTGGAGCCACTGGATTCGTACGCAGATACACCTCAGTGATGCCTCCTTCTACAACTCCCACCATGGGAGGACCCCAGAAGGTCATTCTTCGCCCTTTCATTGAACACAACTGTTAAGGAGTTCAGCATGTTCTCGCGAGCCATTTGCCGGCAACTCGTTAACCTACCCCCTATAACTCATCCCTTGGAATGATACTCTTCGCCCTTTGTTCAGAAGAACTGCCACATGTGTATTGGAACCTCGCCGGTCAATCTCCCAAGACTTCCGACGGATGAACATGCCCACGCACACCCCCATGAACCATTCAGTTGCACGGAATATGAGATCATGAAGGTTTCCATGTTTCTTTACAATGTCCGACATGCTTCCATGTGGTTTGTCAAATGGGTTTTTGCTGTTACCTAAAAGGTTTTGGATGAAGCCACCCTGGCTCTCTTCCTACCCCTGTGGCACTCTCCCTCCGGTTGTTCCACTTGACCACTTGCTTTTTCAACTGGCTCTCTGTTCGGAGTGCATTTCTAAAAGCCGGCGCCCAAATTTGTCTTTTTTCTTCTCCCACTGCATTCAACACCAATCCAAATGGTGTTGTAGTTGGCCTTCTATTTATTTATATTTTTTATGAGTCCTTTTGTGGTTGCTCAGCCACCTGCCCAGCCACCTGCTCAGATGCTCAGCTATCATGAAGGGAGACTATAATGTGCACCACAACAAGTGCATACACTGTAGGTCGTGAACACGGCACAGGGCTACACTGTACTGTGTACCACTACATCATTTGACAGCTGTGTTGAAAGTGCTTTGGAGCCACATATAAAATCTCGTTTAGGGCCACCAAAATCTTAGCGTCAACTCTGGTTTTAAAACACAATATATGTGTAATTTATCTACTGTATTTCTATGGTATTTCTATTACGGCCCTTACATTTGTTTCATATTTGTTTAACATCCCTTGATATTAAACAAAGTGGGGAAAATATGCAAAAGACTAAGAGGTTGTGTCACATATATAAACATTTGCATTTTCAAGAATTTGATCATGTGCCAATTTTTTTTCCGTTCACAATTGATTAGAAGGCTCTACATCATTGGTGTCAAACATACGGCCCGCGGGCCCAAACCGGCCCACTAGAGGGTCCAATGCAAGATGAATTTGGAAAGTCAAGAAATGCATGAATAACAAACACTTGATTTGACAACTAAGAAGAGAGAGGATAAATGAATTGCTGGTGGGTCTGAGGAAACAGCTAAATGTTTTCACTCACTGCTGAGAGTTTAGTGACGCAGCAGTAAAGCTAGCTACCTGACTGCGAATGAAATAACAACAGCATCAAATCCGTATCAGAACTCGTATGTTCCAAGAAGACAAAAGCTTTTACCAACATTTGTCTGACAAGGAATACTGTGGCAGAGAGGATTTTGGAACTATTGGCAGATTTGGACAGCCAGTGAAAACATAAAGTGAAGTTATTTCTTGCATTTTCTGTTGCAATTGATGAGAATACTAACATTACAAACATTGCTCAACTAGACAGATTTGTGGAGTTAATGAAACATTGGCCATCACTGAGGAGTCCCTCGTATTGCGAAAGGAAAGAAGGAAGGGAGCAAGTAAGGAAAGAAGAAAGGAGGATAGAGGGATGAAATGGTAGAAAGAAAGGAGGGAGAAAGGGACAAAGGAACAGTCAAAACAGATTGAGATCCTAGCTTTTGTGATGAATCTAACTTGTGAAATTATGCACTGCACTGCACTTATTGTACAAATTAATTTAAAGTCTGTGGACTCATACACCACCTGTATTTTATTTATGGATGGATGTTATTTTGTTGTTTTAAATATTTTTGCTTTTTTTTTTTTCTTATTGAATTATTTTTTTTAAACTGACACATTTTTTAAATGAAAACTAAACAAAAAAAACTAAGCATTTTTGAAAAAAAAAACAAAATTAGCAAAAAATAACAAAGCTTCCCTCAACGCTAATTAAAACTAATTAGATTTAAAAAACCAAAGTCCAAATTAAATAAAAACGACAAAAAAAGACACATTCTCCATAAGACTGCCTAGAGGACATCAAAGACTGAATTTCTTAAATTTCAATGAAGTTATGGTGTTCGGTGCCAGTGGCTATTCTACATCCCACCTTGTTGACCTGGGCCCCTTGGCTTCATATCTAAAGCCAACAGTCTTGAACTTGGGTTTTAAAATGGACAGTGATCTTAAATTGGACCAGCAAATCAGTGCTGTTGTAAAGTCCAGCTTCTTTCACCTTAGGCAGCTGGCTAAGGTAAAGCCCCTCCTTTCCCATCAGCACTTAGAAACAGTCATCCATGCCTTCATTACATCTCGGCTAGATGACTGCAATGCACTTTATTTTGGAGTCAGCCAGTCCTTTCTCAAATGTCTCCAGTTGGTCCAAAATGCTGCTGCCCGCCTACTATCTGGAGCTCGGAAGATGGAGCACATTACACAGATTCTGGCCTCCCTTCATTGGATTCCAATGCATTTTAGGGTTACATTTAAGAATTCTCGTAGTTATCGATAAATCATAAAATGGCCTGGCCTCGGCGTACCTCTCCGAGCTCCTCCACTCGTATGCGCCTTCCCGCAGCCTCAGGTCTGCGGACCAGGCGTTGCTCGAGGTGCCGAGAACCAAGCGGAGCCTCAGAGGGGATCGCGCCTTTTCGGCTGCTGGTCCTTCACTTTGGAATGACCTCCCATTGGATGTTAGGCAAGACCCCTCTCTGTCAAATTTTAAAACCTGGTTGAAGACACATTTCTATTCTTTGGCTTTTGATCTGACCTGAGAACTGAAATTTTGGCTCTTATCCGGTGTCTATTGTATATAGTGTTTTATGTTAATTTATTGATTCCAGTTGTTGTATTATGGCAATTTTGTTCTTTGTATGTAAAGTACTTTGTTACAGCTCTAGCTGTTGTGAAATGCGATACAAATAAAATAAAATTGTATTGTATTGTATTGTACATAATGAAAATTCAAAAACTACAATAACCCTGCATCTGATACAAGCCAAAAAGGAGCATGTGTAGGCTATTTGGCATAGCTGGTAAATAAGTGTCTGTACTTGTTTACAGCTGTTCAACCAAATAGTTTTAGCAAAACCCCCTGCCACTTGAATGACTGGCGATGTTCATGCATTTTTTTCGATTAGGTCAGAGAAGGAGAGAAGGATTTAATGTTTATCCATGTTTTTTCAAACAATTTGGGGGGTTTAAGTTGTGTTTTTTTTCATCGCGTAAAGCCTACTTTTTACTAGTCCGGCCTTTTTGAGATCTAATTAGGCAGTATGTGCTCCCTGAACGACCTCTGTAATGAGTTTGACACCCCTGCTCTACATTATGCTAGAAAATACCTCCATCATTTACAATACTATGATGCATCACATGGTGTTTATTTGTTAAATAATTATTTTTAGTCTGAAAGAAACATTATGACCTCGGTGTATAAGCACGTTTACACTGCAGTCACACTGGAAGATATCCGATACGCATCGGATTTGTATCCACATTTGGCAAAAACCTGATTCTGATCTTAAAATATCTGCTTCCTTGAGTTATTTTTCAGTTTACTCTGCCATGACGCATAACCCACTTGTACCACTTAAGAGTACAAAATTGTATTGTGTCACTTGAAGCACACAGTGTCAATCTTGCAACCTAACCCTGCACAGTGTGGAATTATAGTATACTTAGCAAACAACTGTAATCCCTCATCTCCCAGCCCATTGATGTCAGCATGGAGCATACTTCCCACAAGTTCAGCAATCAATCCAAAGTGTACATTAGTGTAGATTGTACCTTGAGGGACACAAATAAAAAGTACTTGGTGTACTTTTCTGACTGTGTAATAAATTATATTTGTACTGAAGCCACTGAATAGGCAAAGGAGGAAGTGAAAAGAAAAGTAGGAACGTATGGAAGTTGAATTAAACAATGGCAACATGGAGACGTGGCACAGCAAAAGGTCCACTTGGCAGATTTTAAACAGACCACAAGCATTCCAGCAAAGCCCAGAAGCCTCTAATTTGACCAAAACCAACCACTCTGCTATAATTATCTGCTACTATATGAGTGAAAAAAAACTCCACAATGAAGAGCAATTTGTGATTTTTTTTTTTAACTGTGTAAATTCCCAGACAAGCTTTGTATGAATGCATGCATTTTGTCGCTGTCCTGTAAAAAGCACTTATGGTCATTTTTTTCATTTTTCTTATTTTTACGTGAATGGTGTTTGGGTGTTAAATACATCCCATTAACGTGAAAATTAAAACATTTTCCAAAATTGGACATACGTGTTTTTCACAGAACAGAGACGATTTGTTGCCTACATTTTGGCTTAATGGAGCTGCTAGCTAATGTGTCTGACAGACTAAAGGCCTCAACACACCAATCTGACGTTGGCTGTCGGAAGGTCGGTACAAGCTGTCTGTTTGGTGTGTCGCGCAACGTCGTAAAGTCGGACCCGTGGTCGGGGCGTCTGGTGGGGGGCGTTCGGCCGATTCAACATGTAGAATCGGGTCGGACTGTCGGGACAAATGATCACTGTGATTGGCTGTTAGCTAGCGAATCAGGGCAAAGGACAAGAATGGGAAGTGACAAAGGCGAATAAACTGTGAAAATCAAAGCTTTTCCTCAAGAACTAAATTCGCTTCGCTCATTTTTCACATCTCCTCTATGGACATAATGGCTGGTTGGACAGAAGAGCATGGAAAAAAAAGACCACCATTATTGGACATCACTGTCAAATGCTACGCCAATCGAGTGATGAAAGGCAAACTATGGGAAGGTATTGAGACGCAGCTGGTTATATTTTTATACTTGAGTTTATTTTCATTCAGAAACCGTTCATGATTGTTTAACTCATGGAGGGGCGAGGGGTGTACTACTACTACTAGCGGAGTAGTTGGCGTCTTCTAGTCGGCTTTTGCAGCGTGTTCTTCGGTCATTTTCCGGTCCGACGTGCTGACTTCTAGGCCGACGCGACAGTTGGCCGTCGTGGTGTGTAGAGGCCTTAAGACTGTTTCAGGCAGCCACACATGCCTTGTATACCTCTCTACATACAGTACATGTATTGAGTGCACACGTGAATTTTGGCTTGCCGTTACTTTCAGTTTGACCTTTCCATGACTGGAAACATTGATTGGCGTTAAGAGCTTGTTTAAGGTAGACTTTAGGGTAAGATTTGGGCCTTTGTTTTCGTGGGACAGCTTACTTGCCTCTCTGAGGCAAATTACTTAAAGTAATTTGAGGAAACCAGTGTGACTTGGGTCAAATACAGCATTCTGCAGAGAGAATTCAGAACTAAAAGTTGATCAGTGCAAAGACGGACATCAGACATGCAGGCGTCCTTTATCACTGCTACTGAACTCTAAACTGCCTGCTTTTAGTCCAGTGAATGACGAACTATGGCTACTCTGCTGTGAGGGAAACCCTTTCGAGCACACACATTCACAGTGAAAGTGGGGCACACACAAATAGTGATTAAGGGGAGCAGAGAAAAGAATGTCCCTCCACCGTATTCACACACTCCCCCCTAACCGGGCACCCCTTCCTCACTTCATTCATGCTTTTTTTTCCCCCCATTGGCTTAGCAGGAAGAAATAACACGTAACCTAGCATGCATGAAATGGATATATTTGAACAATTTTCTTGATTCTCCTATCTGCAGTTAATCCGGCATGTCCTGTTCATTCAACAATGATATGTACAGTATGTCGGGCCATTAATTAATCTTTTTTTTTCCTGGAGACTGCTATTGCAGCTGAGAAAGTGAAGAGGAGGAGGTGAGCACAGGAGGTGCTTGTCTCAGTTGGGTGACCCAGGAAAGGATTTCTTTACAGATGCCTACATATTTAATGTGTTGGCCCGCTACTTGACGACATTTCTGATGCGTTGTCGCTATTTCGCAACAACACCATCAAACTTTCCAACACTTGACAAGCATCCACCCACACCTGACAAAAATAACACAAAAATCCATTTGGCAGTGATTATAAAAAAGTGACTTTACTGACCCACCACTGATATCATGTGGCTGTTACCCAGTTGTAAATCTATTTGCAATATGAACCATATATTCAAAAACAATTGGCTCTATCTGGCAATGAAGGCCCAGCTAATACTTTTAATTACAGCGTCAAACCACAGAGGCACACACGCCCAACCCTTTGTTGCCAGCAGCTTTTATTTTTGCTAAACACACACTGCCAGTTCAAACACACCAACCAGCTGTTAATAGCTGCAAACGCTGATGGCCAGTCAAAGTTCAAAGTCCCAGGAAGCTGGAGTGCGTCCACCACCGTGTAAGCATACACAGACAAGCACAAAATCCTGCTTGAGGGAAATGCAAACAAACAAAAGCATGCATGTTAGTGGAGATAACTCGCATACACCACAGGGGTCCGCTCATCAAATACCAACAGAGAAATGGACAGTTGCATTTTAACCCCCACTGCCCAGCTGTGCGTGTGTGTATTTGTATGTGTGTGAGCGCTCACTCTTGTAAGTGAAGCAGAGCTTTATTATCGAGCATTACGGTGAGGCTTTACCAAAATGCCATCTGTCACTGATATGCGCACACACACGCACACACGCGCATACGCACACAAAATGCTTGACAAAAACTGGGTCACCCAGTGATCTGCAATGTGTAAATGTTGTCCTTTCCCAATCCCAAAGATAGAATTAGGGATCAAGGAAAACTGCAGCCAAAAAGGTTTGTCGCAAAAAATGTTCTATTTACAAAACACATGTTGACCGCCAAGCTGCAAATTTGTTTGTGGTTGAATTGTATTATTTAGCTGCTGTGGTGAGGTGATTCTTGTCCAACTATCAAGGAGGAGAAAAATAATACAGAAATAAAAAACAAAGGCTTCAAACGTGGCCCGTTCACTGACACACAATTCTGTGAAGGCCTTTTCAAGAATGGTGTAATTTCTGTGTATCTTTTCTTGTAAAAGGCATGCACTTTCAAGAAAAAAAAAAAAGAGTTGTCCTTCTATGGTTAAAGGGGAAGTAACCCAAACATTTTTCCAAGAATATGTTCTATGCAGGCCCACTAGTTCAGGGGTGGCCGTAGGAATAAAACTAAAACAGGCTGGATTGTGGCTCTTGAGGACCGGACTTGGCCACCCCTACACTAGTTTCATAGAAGGCATTCTGATTAAAATTACATTTGTGGAAGAAGAGTTAAGTAGCAAAATCCACCTGTTTTTAGCCTTTTTTTTAGCCCAGGGGGCTACTTTTGCTACTTTCTGCTGACTGAAAATGATATCTCAGTTGCTCAAGGCTCAGGTAACGACCAATTACAGCTCACCAATTTTCTGAAGCTGAGCCATGATTGGTCGTTATCTGAGCCCTGAGCAACTGTGATGTCATTTTCAATTGACAAAGGTGACAAAATGGCCGCCCCCCGAGATGGCTAAAAATGGTGGATTAACTCATATTTGACAAATGCAATATTAAGAATCAGAATCAGAATGCCTTGTTTCAATTAGTGGGCCTGCATAGAGCATATTCTTGGAAAAAATGTTTAGGTTGACTTCCCCTTTAAAGCAATGCTAAAACTCTGAATGAATGTAACTGCCTTTGCTCTTAGCTTTTAGCTGGACAAATACAGTATAACCTACCACATGCATCTGACACCATGCAGTGCCGTGCAGTGCTAAAGTTAAATGGACCTCCAATCAAAAGGTCAACAATTGCCTGAGGGAGGGAAGGAGATCCGCCCCCTGAAAGGCCAGGCCAGCGCCTGAATGTGAAGTCCATAAGTCAGAGCTGTGAAGATGTTCTTAAAATTATATATATATATATATATATATATTGGGGGGTATACCCCCCCAATGCATTTAAATGGGTGTCACTATATGCTGATTTTTTTCACCATTTGCTGGCAGTCCTGGCCCCTATTGCCCACGAATAGGGGGGTCGGCTATATGTTCTCTTAGGTGGATGCAGAAGGTCACTTTCAGTAAAGAGGCCCTTTGAGGAACAAATCCAGTCCATTACAACCACATTGTTGCTATTACAATACTATTCCGCCATGCGTGCAACACAGCTCACATGCCAGACTGCATTATAAGAGCTTAGCAGCTTCTAATCTTGACTTGGTGAGTGCCAGGCTACCTGCCTGCACAGCAAAAACACACACACACATACGCACCCCCCACCCCCACACACACGCACACACACCCCCCCCCCCACACACACACACACACAAACAACAATTTGACATTCAAACACTACAAATGGAGTGTGCTGTAATGTTGTTCCAAGAGTACAAGAGGAAGCACACTAGGTTAATAGAACACACTAACCGGGCACAGTCTAAGACACAAATACACACACACATCACTTCAACATATGGATCTAACCTCGGGACAAAATGCATGGCATGCATCATCTAACACTCATAGATAGTGATGCTTTCAGAAGGAGAAGTGTCTTGCAACCATTAAACAAAATCAATGATGATGACAAAGTCGAGCCATGATCTTTTGTTCATGTCATTCATAACAGTGGCCGTGCAAGCGCCGCTGCACATTCGTGGGCCTTAAGGGAACAGTGAGCGGTCATCAGCTGATTCAAGAAGATGATTTCTCACGCAACAACATGACCTCATTTGCGGATTTAACCCATTTCACAAAAAAAATGTTTTAAAAGGGTGTTCATTTAAGTGTGAAAGAGATACTTCAGTTCCTCAAAAATCTTTGGCAAGTACATCAAGGACAAACAAAATTGCCAGAGAGGTGGCAGAAGCTCATCTGTAAGGACTTGGGCTTTGGAAACACAGAGTCTGGTTTGAGTGCCAGCAACTAGATTATAGAGAGATGCTAGTCTGCTTCCTGACAACTGTTGAGCTACCCCTGAGCAAGGCAACGACATCAGAGCCTATGACGTCCCCTTGCAAATTTTGAGAAAATCTCATTCTGATTTAGATCAACACAATATTGTGCACTTTCATAAATACACTGTGAAAAACAACGCATCAGGGCCTCAAACAGTAATTTAAGTTGGAAGAACTTAAAAATATGAATGATTGATATTCATGGCTGCCAGAGTTGGGCATACTCCATATTGCATGTCTACATTTTGTCCCTTATATCTGTGTTTAATGCAATGAAAAATACATTAAAATGAATCAGCTCGGCTGAACCAATAAATCAAAATATTACAGAAGGGTTGTGACTCCATTCAACACATTAACTGGAACAAGGCAGGCCAGCAAATAAAGATGGAGCTAAGGCGGTCTGCTTTATTCATTTCCGAACATTTGGGGGCCTTTTATATTACTTGCGAGGATAATCGGTTTAGACAATGGATGGATGGATAACCTTAGTGCTTTGCTTTCTTTACTTTCCCCAGGGAAACATACACTTTTATCAGATGCACAACTTAAACAACTGAAGGAGGCTTGCAAAACTAGGGTCCAACAAAGTACACAGTACACTGATGCTGACAGCGTTGCGCCTAATAGGACCAAAAGAAGCTACAAAACAACCAACAACGTATGAACTCTTGAGAAGTCACTCTACCTGTCATCATCTTCAATTGCAGCCAAAGCCTGGTGATGTCAAAGCACAGTTGAGATACTCGATTGACAGCCATGATTGCTGGCAGCTATTAGACCCCCTCTCCGAGGCATGTAAATACAAACACACACACACACAAACACACGCATACTAGAACACACACACACACAGCTGCATGCTGTCAGAGAACATCCCAGTGGAAGTTCCGGCACTGGCAGTCCATTCCTGCACAGCTGAGGACTGAAGCCGCTCACTGGGCTGTCACCACGCAGTGGTGGCACACACTCACACATGCACACCCTTGAATACATAGTATCCTCCTGGTAGGCGGAGCTTCAGAAGTTCCGCCCCCAGTTTCACATTTCACACCGTTTCTGCACAAAGAGCTACTCTGATTCTTGACAGGCTACACACGTCTTTAATATCTTAATGTTGCCTGGTACCTCTGTCACACTCAATGGGAAACAAGCACACACACACACACACACACACACACACACACACACACACACACACCCACACCCCCCCCACACACACACACACACAATGTAAAAGAAGACAAAAGACATGGCAACAACATTGGAAAACTGATGCTGAGGACATCAATTCATTAAAGCGATTATCATTGTTCGTATTATGTAATAAGGCTCGAAATAACTTTTTTCTTTGAGGGGTAGTTTTGCTAATCAATGACTTAATTTGAGGAGCAACATTCTAATTTCAAGGAGCAATTTTTTGCAGGTTAAGACCTGAGAACTGAAGTTTTTATTAAAAAATAATACACCAAGGAATGAAAAATTGTTTTTCCTTTTTAAAAAACACATTTGTATTCATTAAATTCACATTGTGTATAGACCCTTTTTGTTGACATTTTAGCCACAATGCTTAGTACGTACGCAGTAGGGATGGGCGGATCGATACAAAGATATCGATATTCCTACCCAGAGTGCTCAATTTTGAGTATTGATCCTCAAGATAAAGTATCGATATTTGCAATTACTTCATATATATAATATATTGATTGATATTATAATTTACAAGGTTGTATTGTCACCCAATCAGAATTTTCGCTGTGTGTTGTGGGCAAAGAGCTTTCTGGTTTGTCAGAAAGAGACTGCTGGCTCTGGTCCCTCCCACTAGAACTATGTAGACGCATTTGATCGGATGAAGAACGATCAGGGTGATGGTCCACATCTTGTAGGCACTGCATGGAGTGCACGCCATTGCTGACAAGATGATATGGAAGTGGAACAAAATAGTTTGAAGTGGTTTGGTTCAACTGATGATACAGTATGTGTGCTCCCACTGTTGTGAGTGCAGCGGCACCGCACGTGGTTTTGTTCACAGCTTTGTGTAATTTTTTATTTTTTTATTTTATTTTGCAGAAGAAACACAAAACACAACAAAAGCCTTATCTATTGTAAGTGTTATCGGTCATTGGTCTCCTTGTGTTTAGTTTTGAGAGAAAGGTCACTATTAGGACACCAGGCTATTACATCAACACATTGGAACCAGTCATACAAGGTCGATATGAAGAAAATATGAGGTTGGTTGGAGGGAAAGATCCGTATGTACTTCCAAAATCAGACTGGTCAAATGAAGCCTGTTTGTTCCCCAAAGTGAGCTATCACAACATTGTGAATTACTTATAAAGAAGAGTGCCTACACTTAGGAAGACTTTGATGCTTTCAAGAACCTGGACTGAGTGAACTCTTATAATTACTTTGTGTCCGGGGTCAGTGTTAATTTTAGATATTTTAATTACTGACTTAAGAAAGGTCTCCCACAGGGGTCGGTACTAGCTCCTATGCTGTTCAACATATATATCCATGACCTACCCCCAACAATGTCTAGGAAGTCTGGTTATGCAGATGATCTGGCGATCCTACTTAGCAAACCATCCTGGCAGGCAGTGGAGGGACATGAACATCTTGACTTTGTATCTCAAGAGCTGGTACCTCAAGCTCAGTCTCAATAAGACTGTGTGTACAAAGTTTCACCTCAACAACAGGGAAGCGTTACGCCATATCAACATCAAGTCTGCTCCGTGTAACTCGGCGTAAAGCTTGACAGAACACTGTCTTTCAAACAACACCTGGGGAGTGCTAAGGCAAAGACCACCACCCGCACTGCACTTATACGCCGGCTAGCTGGTTCAACATGGGGAGCTACAACAAGGACACTGTGCATCTCCACCGAGGCACTGGTCTTCGCTGCTGTGGAGTACTGTGCCCCAGCGCTGTCCACATGTAAAAAGCTAGACACTGCCCTCAACAACGCCCTACGCCCAATTTCTGGCTGCCGAGGAGCCACCCCAACCAACACACTACCTGTCCGAGCCGGAATAGCTCCAGCTAAGGTCAGATGGAAGGGAGCTCTGCTGTCTCTCGCTCAGAAAGCAGAGGTAAGTGAAAACCATCTCCTCCACAAGACAATCATGGAGAGACCGCAGCGCAAGCGCAAACGACGCCCTTTCACCACACATGCCCAGGAACTGCTTAACATTGCACCAACTAACTTCAGCATAGCCTCCTGGGTAAAGGCATGGTAGAGGGAGCAGTGGAGAGCAGCAGAACCATCTAGGCTCCACCTCCAAATCGAGGAGCCTTCAGATGTCCCTGGTGACCACCAACCCCGAAAGCAGTGGACAACTCTCAACCGCCTGAGGACGGGTGTGGGACGTTTCGGAGAATCAATGTAGAGGTGGTGACATAATTATCGTGGAGGAGGACCCAAAAGCAGAAGGCAAAAACAAAGTGCAATATTAAGTATTTAATTAAAAGGAAAACAAAAAGGCAAGCAAGGCACTGGGACAGCAAAAATGTTGAAGTCCGAGAACAACAAGGATCGAAGGACTAAACAAATGCTCGGGAAAAAGGACTCGGACTTGACACAGCAGCAACAGACAAATGACCATTGACAAATGACAACGAACTCACAAGGAGTGAAAGAAAGTGGGGAACTAAATACAGACAAGTTGGCGATACGAGGAACACCTGGACAAGACGCAGAGGATAGGAGGGAGCTGGTTGACTAACACAAGGAATCGGGATGACAAGCACAGGTGGACTCAATAACTTAATGAGAGACAGACAAAGGAACACAAGGAAAAACATGAAACTAAAGTCAAAAAACCAACTCAAAAGACAGACTATGACATGGGCCTTACGGACAGCGCCCACAGTGAGTGTGGAGACCCTCGACAAACTGTGGACCATGTTTTTACCAGTTGGAATGGCTTGCTAGTACCAAGCTGAGGATCTGATGACAGACATACACGCAGGAGAAAGAGAGATATTTTAATTTAGTTTTATAGTCTTTTGACTAAAATTAATGAAGGTTTTTGTCATAAATTAGTCATCTGATTATATTTTAGTTTAAGTCCAATTTTAGTCGACAAAAATAAAGAGCAATTTTATGTTTTCCTTCAGCATATAGTTAAACTTTTATACAGAAAGTATAACACACCTATTTGTAACTGTAGTTTAACACGCAAGACACACATTTAAAACAACTGTCTCATTATTAAACTTTATCTCAATGACAAAATGTTGAAATGACAATATTATGCCATGCAAGAACTTAAAAATTTGACTAAATGTTTAAAAAAAAAAAAAAAAGCAAAGCTGTCAACAGATCCATTGCTAATGGTGTCAAACTGCTGTCAATTATTTTCGGGAGAGACGGGCAGTCCGTCCCAGGGGCGGAACGGTATGTCCCTCTGTCACGGACGGACACCCATTTTTGGGACGGAGGACGGGAGTGGCGACAAGTTTTAAAAAAGGGAAGGACTAAGCAAGGGCGGAGGTGGATTTTAGTCTGTCCCACTAATCTTCCCTCATGCGTGTGACGTGGTCGTGAGGCGGCCAAAGTACATCTCAACCTACTCGGCGAAATGGGTAAACGACAAAAATTGCCTCCGAACACTTCAAAAATGCTACTAGTTACCCAACTCCGCATGAGATTTTTCAACAGGAGATACAGTGCGAGTCTACTAGTACAACAAGTGATGAGACCCAGTAGCGCAAGCAGCGTCAGAGCCAGCACACCGGCGAGTGACACCAGCATATCGCTTGACTGTCTGCTGCTGGGAGAGAACGTAGCTTTAGTTGTGCTAAAGGTAATGCAAACAAATATTGCCCTCTTGGTAAAGTTCAACAGCTGTAAAAAACTAAAAGTAAAAACATACCAGGTATAACAAGCTCCTCGGAGGAGGGACGAGGCCGGAAGGGTACCCAGGTCACCACAAAAATGACACCCATAAAAATGATTTCTTATCTCCAGAGCTGGGCATCGCCTAACCGTCACAAAGTTCCCATCTGCATATTTACCAGACCCACGTGGTACCATTCCGTCCCTTGTCGGCGACAGCCAGTCGGCGTCGAGAACGGACTTAACCGGTACCACGTCACATGCAGGTGCCGCACACCTGACACACAGTGAAATATATCAAGAAAATTGAGAAATAAAACAGTGTTGTACACCTTTCAGTCCCACAGACGCAATACAGTATGTGCCCCATTATTGTTTTTATTTCACCAAACCCCACGCTGTGCGCGTGTGTGTCTTTTGTTTTGATTTGATATTTTGTCTTTATTTGGCATTGTGTCTGCTTGTGTGGCGCCTGTGTGTGACGTGGACTTTAAGTGCTCAATGTCGATTGGCTGTCGCCGACGAGGGACGGGCTGGGACCACGTGGGTCGGCTAAATACGCAGATGGGAACTTTGTGACGGTTAGGCGATACCCGGCTCTGCTCATGTGTGACTGTAGCAACCGTAAACTACACAGGTGTTCACCAATGTTGTGATTTGTCAATACAAAAGGGACTTAGCGACTATTTTACCACTGTTGTTCCACTCACTCGACTGTGTCCTCTCGACCGCTTGCCCTCGAACATAGACGCCTTGGTACACAGCACACAAACGTGACGTAATGGTTAAAGACTCGATAGCAGCAAACTATTCGTTTTTTTTGTCTAGAAACATTTTCACTGGGGCAATGTCAAACACAAATATAAGTTTCAGTTTAAACTTCTGTACTTCTGAATGGGTGGTGTGGTCCTTGAATTGAATACAATTGAATGATCTCTCTTAACTAAGGACGTAGCTGACTTTAGCATAAGTGGCCAGCATCCTGAGGCGATGTGAAAAGCAAAAGGGGCGGCATGGCTCAGTGGTAGAGTGGTTGTTTCCCAACCCAGAGGTTGTGGGTTTGATAATTGTGACCATGTCGAAGTATCCTTGAGCAAGATACTGAACCCCCAGTTGCTCCTGATGCTGCGTCATCAGTAGGTAGAGGAGTTACATTGTGAAGCGCTTTGAGTACCAAAGGTAGAAAAGCGCTATGCAAGTGACAGCCCATTTACCAAATGAAAATATTTTTTGTCAAAATATGACTTAGGTCATTATTTTAAGAGGGTGACAATTGACAATACATTATATAGATGACCTTGTAAACTTATAGGCCACACTTCCCTGCAGACCTACGCCATAACATATGGTTCCAGTCCTGACACACAGCCGTTATTGTGTAGGCCTATAATTTTCTCTCCTGACACCAAGGGTGTGTTCGGAAATACATTCAGAGTGTGCACTGGTACACTTGGACGTTCGGAAATTCAGTGCGTTGCTCGGATGAGCCATTCAGACATTGAGAGTGCACCAAAAAACGGAGTGCCAGCGCGCGCACTAGGCGCTTCGAATAAGGACATGGTGCACCAGTGCGTCAAGTAGCACATATGCCAACAATTGAAGCACGACCTGCTGATTGGTTTAGGACGTAGGCTGTGTTGGGAAATTACTGGGAGTGGAGCAAACTATGCCTCTCTGAACACGCACACTCAAGAATAGTGCACAGGTGTTAAGGACCCCCCCCCCCCCCCCCCCTAAATTGCCTGCTGTTTTGCTGTGCATTGTTGTCTGTTCAAATGTGTATCTTTAATGCAGCCAGACATTTGTGAAAAGTGTACTCGATCACCCAAGTACTTAATTCCGGTGTTTCAATTTCATGTCAATTTTAGCTAAGCAATAAGCATGGCTTCTCCGAAGTCTTCTGTTTACCTAACGTCTCGTCATCCCTTTGTGAGAACGATACTTATTACAAGTGCAGCTTTTTCGCCGCCACTGAGGTGATGATTATTGACTTAGGAGCGACTCCGTAACGTGTTTAGCCACACTACTCAGCCAGCCAAAGCTTCATGGTATGTATAAGTAGCACTGAGCTTGCTTCCATAGTGCCTGAAAAGCGAAAGCAGCAGCGATGAGTGATTGTTCATCATGAAGGGACAGTCTGTTTTGTTTTTTTGTTTTGTTGTATTTTTTTTTTTAAAGAAGATTGTGTTGAGTTCATCATATTTATGAAATCTGTACAACCTAGTTGGGCCAGCATCTGTAATGTCTTGATGCCCCGGCCGACACAGCTTTGCTTCTGCCTTCTACTTTCCAGGCATAGGTGAAGTAAGCGCATTGCATCATGTTAACACACGTACGTCCAGCCCAGTGAAGCCTTTTGGGAGAGTCTCCGAGCATCAGAGAATTTTTCAAATCTTTGATTCTCAGTATTGCGATTCAATGTATTTTAATTGAGCTCAAAATGTAGATTTCGAGTCACAAACTACAATGCGAAAGCACTTATTTCGAGCCATAACTGTGTAACCGTGTGAAATAGGTGTCATGAGGACAATATTTCAGTTCATTTACGAGTACATTGAATTTTGAATCACTCCGATTGAAAATATTAATGTATTCTTTTCCATCTGTGTGGTTTCGGTATTAGGTTGCATTAGTTCACAAGTTGAATCTTGGCTGCACAAACGTGTAAGACAATAAAAGCATAAAGCTAGACATTTCTACTGTATTTCCTGTCTTTGTTTCAATTTGATCACTCATTTACCTTTATTTTTTTTATTACAATACTTGCGATTAATGTTTTACAACAACCCACGAAGAAATCTTGATCTATATCTTTCTGCTGAAATTAGATAAGAATGGATAAATGTGCGCACAGACAGACGTGCTTCCACGGGATGTAAACGAGACGCATGGATGTTTGTGTGTGTGCGCGTCTGTGTGTGTGCGCGCGCGTGCGTGTGGCAGACAAGTGTAATGTATTTATATGATGCACTATCGACTCTTTCCGCTGCTGGTAAATGGAGAGTAAACAGGAAGATGCCAATTGAGAGGCAATTTGGGGCAGAAAGACAGAGTAGAGGATATAGACACATTCACCATCCACTTGCTTTTTACTTCTTCTAGTGCAGCGCTTGACAGAATATGCTATGTTTTGAGCTGGTTTGTTTGCTGTTGTGTTATGACTCAATTCACTGCCAAATTGATACACAAGACATTGTGGAATGGTGTAGGGTCCAATAATGGACATTGGGACCAGACATGCAATGGCTTCATTTTTAGTTATTCAGCTGTTGTTAGTGTTGCCAACTCCCTGAAAAATAAATAAGGGACACCTTAGGGCGGGGACGACCGACCTGACTGCCTTCAACTAGGGATGGGCGTATCGATACAAGCATATCAATGTTCCGATCTAGAGGTGGGCGATATATATCGTCATTGATATATATCGTCAATCTTGCTTTCACGATGTGTAATTTTACATTATCCAGTATTAATACTGCCTCGAAAAGCGAGTGAGCCGACGGCCGCAATGTACGAGGAAATGCTGAAAATCAGTGTGCATTGACGGCAGAGGAGGAGGAAGTGATATAATCATTCACCGAATCAGCGGGCAGGAATCGGTCACGTGACTCTGTCCGCACTACAGCCGAGCTATGTTTCAAGTATGGAGGAGTGTCCAGCGGGGAATAATAGCAAGGCGCGAGTCCATGTCGTCCGTAGTCTGTAAATGGTTTGGGGTTGACAAGACTGACGTCGGTGGGAATAACATTGTTAGATGTGCCAAAACGGTGACATCGAAGAGCAATTCTGTTGCACCACGAGCCATATGGATTTCGAGGAAAACTTGGCGACCGCGCAAGCACGCTAAACAACAGCTTAAACACACACAATCAGAAAGCAGTCGCCGAGCTGAACCAACAAACGCATGCACGCACTCACGCACACACAGTACGAGTACTTTATCAATCAATCAATCACATTTTATTTATATAGCACTTTTCATACATAAAACTTTAGCGAGCAAGTCAAACGTGACAGCCTGGATGTTCGATTAACATTCAGTTTACACGCTTATAGTCCGCATCATTCATAACTAGCCTGTATTCCCCAGACATGTTGCACAAACTACGACAGTTTATCAGTGTGATGCCAGCATACACCCAAACATGAATAAAGTCACAAGTCTCCATATCACAATGATGAATGAGTGGGAAAAGGCACTTTTCGGTAAATTGCAGTTTTGTTATTCAACTTTATTCCGAATACGGTGGACAATATATGAGAACGGGTGTTGTCATGACGACTTCTTTTTTTCCTCTCGCTGGGTGACACTTCGTCACATATCAAATACATTTTTTTCTCACTCTGATTGCTGTAGTTAACATAGTTCTCTCATTCAGATTCCTCTAGTAGTTGGCAATGATACACCAGTACTTACTGCAGCTCAAAATGTCACATCATTATGGAATAACAGCAGAGACATTTCAATGGCCAGAAAACCAAGAATCAATGTCTCTACATCATTTTTTCGTTCTTTATTGTTAAATATTGTCGTAGAATATCATTATGTTTTGCAGAAGCTGTATTTAGCATTTTAAAAGAGATGTTGTTCACAAATGCTGTCTATCCACAATTGGTCTGTGGAGCAAGTGCAGATTTAAAATATTTTTTGTAGAATATCGTCAAATTAGCGTTAGAGTTTTTTGAAAAAATAGAGATGGTTTTTTTTTTGCCCATATCGCCCATCCCATTCCGATCCAGTGCTCAATTTTAAGTATCGATCCTTTAAGTATCATCCAATCAGAATTTTCACATTGTGTTGCCATGGGCAAAGAGCTTTCGGCCTTGACGGAAACGTCTTTGACTATTGCAGAGTAAAACTCGGAGTAAGACATGTCATAGTTGAGGCTCAAAATGAGCTCATCTTTAATCAGTTCACACATTTGTCCACCTACGCTTCATAAAAAAGAAAAATGTAAACATTTTTTTTTCTATATTATAGTTAAAGTGTAGTATATCGACTGCCTGTACAGTAAAGATTATGCATATCTGTGTGAACTTGTAAGAAATGTAAGGCTGTGTGTGTATTCTTTAACTATTATTCATCAATTAATTACTTTTATGTATTATTAATCTATTTAACGTACTTGTCAATGTATTTGTTTATTCCACCCCAAAATGATTACCGATATATTTGTCCATCGAATGCTGACATTCATTGCACATTCCCATATTAACCTTCATCGGATGGTTAAAAAAACAAATAATTCTTTACATACCATATCTATCTCTGGCGTTGCCTGGTGGGCAACAAAATTGTCATGCTGCTTTGTTGACTTCCGCTGTCTACTTTGGCAAGCGACATTACATCGACCAATAAGATAAGTGGATTCTGTATCCTGATATGCACGAATGTGCGGTCACCTCATTGGTCACAGAGCGGGGGGGGGGGGGGGGGGGGGCAAGGACCCTTGCCGGAAATTGCTATATAAAGTGAACTGTTGTTCATTAATTCCATCGACATTTTTTCAAGTGTTTTTTATTTTATTTTTTTATTTCCATACTGTTTCTGACTGGTGTTGAAACTTGTGTATTTCATTACCTCCATTTCAGATGTCTGTTCATGTGTACTGTTTTGCCTGTTCAGTAAATGTGAACAAATAGTGAATGAGGCTCACTTGACAGGTACACAAAAAATACAGGAAATTAAAAAAAACATGGCCACTAAATTGGAATTTGACACGTTTGCCTGCATTAAAAGGAGTCAGAAGCTGTTGTCTTAACGTCAATTTACTACATGTTGTTGCTCAAGTTTAAATTATTAGCAAAAGGAAAAAAATCATTAGAAGGGAAATAATAGTGAAGCGGCTGTTGAAGGGACAAATCAGGTCATAGTAGAGTAATATTACTGCTGTAGTAAATACTAAAAATAAACACATCAGCTCTAAATAAAGACTAAAGGAAATGGATCAGAGTAGCCCTAGCAGCCATCGACGTCCAAAAATATACTCATCATAACAGGATCAATCATCACACACACACACACACACACGCACGTGTGCGTGCGCACACACAAACGCATGCACATGCACGCACACACAATTTATGCCAATTTAATATTGAACCACCTTGAATAAACAAGGATGTGGTACTTTTTCAGAACCGTCTGTTCTCCTCCCAAACTGTAAAATATGTCATGTGATCTGTGGCACTTGTGCAACACCATTTGACACTTTAATGGCCACGGCAACAATCATCTCTTTGTGATTAACGTTGTGTTACATTGAAGAGGAGCGCTCGAAAGATCTGTCAAGGTTTTTAAAAGGGGTCTGTAACTAAAGCAGGGCGATACTTTGGCAATTCTTTATCGAATTCAGTAAGCACATCCTAAAGCTCTTCCAACCTGGACAAGAAAGCTCCTCAAACCGCTGGGTGACAGATGGCATTAAATATCAGCAATTCAAACAGAGCAGCGCATAACTTGGCCACTATTACGCATGTTGTCAATGCTTCTTCCATTCGAGCATGACATGCATATGCATATGCACATGCATATGTATGTAGCTGTAGTAGGCAAAATAAGACAAAGTCAAACACGCACACTTACGATGCAGCTGCTGACAGCACTTGGCGTATGTGTAGTAGCTCTCCATCTCCGCCAGTGAGATGCAGACAAACCGCTCAACCCCATGCGCCTTCCCACCTTTCTCCTCTTTGGTCCCCATCTTCGCCGCCACAGGTAAAGAAACGAGTACCGCCTACCTTATCCTCCACTCCTCATTGTATTTTATACATCTGGTTGACTCTCCCTCTCCAAACACAAGTACACCTGTCAACTAGCGAGATCACGCCTTCTTTTTCTGTCCCACCCCTCTCTCTTCAAATGAGTATCAAACCAACAAGGAGACATGGTGATGTGCAGTTCTTTTTGAGACATGTGGCACGACCCCAAAACACACATCCCACAATACGTGTGTACACACGCACACCCACCCACACACACATGCAACTGTGAGTACGAGCTCTGAATTGCTCATTGCACAACCAATGACTTGGATGAACTATGTCCACGTAATCCTGCACTTAACTTGCCGAAGTTGAATGAACTTTCAGGGACCATAGTCCAGCCAGCATAAAGGATTAGCATTAGCATAGCTCCACAAATGTGCCTCTAACTACTGCTCCTGAATCAACCGCCTGCGCCTTCAAAACACACATCAGTGGCCCAAAGCAATCGCACACTGTTTGCTCAGAAATGCTCAAATACAAAATGTCCACAAAACAAGGCAAGTCCTCTGACCTGTCTGGTTCCACGCTCTCTGAGTGAATGCGGATTGGGTAAATGTTTCCATGGAACAATTCAGCTTCTGTTGTAATTATATCAACTAGTAACCCAAAAACTAATTTAGTTAAGTCAACGCTCACCTGTGCTGTCAATCCGTAAATACTTAGGATTGTTTTTTTGTCCTGCTCCTCCACAGCAACAGGCACCCATGGTAAGTCCAAACACACTTGCTCGGGTGGCTGTATTGATATTTTGCTTATCTTGTTCTTCTCTTATAGTCCAATTCATTGCTCAGCTTGTGATGGCAAGTCAGTTGAGCCACAACTCCGCATGCGTGTGTGGGGCCATAAAGTCTGTGAGCAATTAGCAGCCACTTGCAAAAGCTGATCAGTTATCAAAGTCAATCAAGCTGCCACATACCACTGCCATATAGCACAAAGTGCTACGGAAAGTTTTACATACTGTTCTGTCTGTCGCCAAATCTGAAGGTGTTCACTTGTGCAGACGACAGCAAAATGTACAGTAAGAGAGCACTAACCTGAGGCGGGGTGATGGCCGCAACTGATGTTTGATGCATGTCGGCTGTGTGGGCCAAAAGGCAAATTGCGAAGCAGTTGACTCAACAAAGTTTGAACTTCTTGTATCAACTCCACCAGAGACATGATCCCAGCCGACTGATGTCATATTAATAATGCTCGGCTGGCCCGATACTCCCCACTGCTTGTTGTTTGTGCGTGTTTATTTTTCTTAATGTCTGGGCTGCTTTATCAGAGGAAGAGAGAGGAGGAGGGTGTCCTCTGACATCACGGCCCTCCTTTCAACTTACTTTAACGTGCTGAATGAATTTGCAAACCAAGCTTCAGTGTCCACTTATTTACAGCACGCCCTTCTGGGCACGACTGAAAATTAACTGGCGCTTTCCGTGGAAAAAAAAAAGAAGAAAAAAAAAAAAAAGAATTACTGCCTACTTCCACTCAATTCCAGTGTGTATAATTTAGTTACATTACCTGTTTTCGCCAATGGAACAAAACATAACTCCATAATTCAAGTATTTTTCATGTTTTATTATCAATTTTTGCTATACTAAATCAAAGGTGGAAGGCGTAGCTCAAGACAGCAGTTATTCAGCACACAATGACAAGCGTATGACCTATTACATTGTCGTTTACAAACATAATCCCATGCGCTACTAATAGACTTTAGTCCAAAAGCTCACAATTGAGCAACCAACCGAAGCAAAAAGCACACCATGAGGAGAGAGCCAGAAGAGTGGCCACTGGCCAGCATGTCAGTCAGTATAGAAGGTTTAAAAGCTTCAACCTTAAAGCGTATGGGACCCGATTTTTACAAATTTTAATATGTTGTATTAAACAAGAAAATATCCATCTCGCAATGAACGGTTTCTCGAATTGATACACATTAACCGTGTATTTAATGGATTTAGCGTTACACTTTGAAACACTTCTAGGTAGGGCGAAATTGTGGGACGGTGCTTATGACGTAACCAAGCCGCATGTCTGACTGACTTGATGGCTGACGGCTATGAAGTGTGCTCATGGTTTTTCTTCTGATTCGTTAATTTTTTTTTTCACTTGGATTATACTGCCACTAGGGTTGGGCATCGTTTGAATTTGGACAATTCCGGTTCCGATTCCAGTTCTTTGATTCGATTCCGGTTCCAAACGATTCTCTATTTCTATTCTTAACCAAAAAAGGAGTT
>NC_141217.1:3002500-3092500 GCF_054856515.1 Filicampus tigris
CTGAAAACATAACATAAGCCATGCCCCAAAAGGGGGCAGGGCAATTTGTCGTAATTCTAATCACAAAAAAAGACCTTAAATCACGACAGAGTCTTTTGGGGGGGCACTTTAGTACTGATGTAATTTTTACATGCAAAACCTATTACATAAATGCCAATGTTAAGCTCACCCAAGTGTCCCTTTAACGATCTAATATCGTCATATCGCCCACCCCTACAACATACTGAAATTAATTTACACACATTGAATATAATTTTAGATTCAATTTCAGATATCAATAAGATGATGTATTATGTATTGAAGTATAATGGATAATTGGTCTAACAAAAGACATAGATACAGTAGATCGACAGATACAGACAGACAAACAGCTTAATTAGCAATTGAACGTTATTTCAGGATGTCGTTGTGTTGTTTAAGTAGCAACAGTTTGTGACGGCAAACAGACTCAAGACAGCCATTAAGCCGGGACACGCTGACAGGAACAAATTCAAAATAAAAGCGTATCCAGGCAGTGATGTCATCATGTCAATGTATTATTTGGTCAGGTAAGGCTTATTTTGAAGTTGGCCTTCATACTGTGTTGGCGGCGTGTTACTGTCATGCACATGAACAATTGTTTCTGGTTAGCTTGACAATGACTACTTGGCAGGTATTCGAGGCAGAAAAAAAATCCTCAAACCTTTATTTCTTTTTTATTTTTTTTTAATTAATGTACCCGAATTACCTTTCAGGCCTACACTATACTGAGCTCCCACTGGGCTAACCTGCTGTGTAGACAGACAAAAGCAAAGCAATTTGGTAACCCAGTTCAAATTAGCAGCAGCTACACTGTGCCTGTTGTGGAACAGTCGTATATATTACCAGAGCTGGGCATTTTACTAAAATTTCCCGGCCGATTTATCGCCTTCTGCCTGCAGCCGGGGTACCATTCCGCCGTCCGCCTATCCGCCTTTTTGTCCGGCCGGAACCAATAGTCATCACCTATAGGCCGGTCCACCTATCTTTTTAAACGGGCTTCCATTTTAAAAGATCAAAAAGTTCTAGGGAGGCTAACAATTCGGCATGGTACTCTATCTCAGCGTTATTGCACTCATCTTAACAAATGCAAGGAGATTGTAAAATTGATAACATACAGTTGGTGATATTAACTGATTAGGGTTATATAGAAAAAAGAGACCAGACGAAACTGAATAGCTTCTAGTCTTTCCAGATGGTTTATCCTCCCAAACTCAACATCCAACATGGCAGACAAACACATGACCAAAAACTATTGGAGGATACCACACCTAAAATTTAGAACTCGAAAAGCCTTTTCAACGGTAAGACGTACGTCATTCAACAAACGATTTCACTTTTTTTTTTACCTTTATTTAACCAGGTAGGTCAGTTGAGAACCATTTCTCATTTACAATGTCGACCTGGCACATATCAAAGGTTGGCTCATGACCTCAATTCAACGTCATCCACATATGCCTGGTCTAATTATAACTACATGGTCAAAACAAATTCCCATTGGATTGACCTAGCACCAGCTCACAGCTATCATTATCCAAAGGGACGTTTAAACTACCACGTAAATAAATAGTAGAAGAACGAAACAAGCTGAATATGACACCTCGTTTGATAATACGGCCAAAGTTTGAGGTAGATAATTCATCCATGGTATGGCAGCAGCCATACGTGACGTACATCCATACGACGTCTTGTTATGATGATTTCGGTAACTGTCCATACGGTGCTACTAATGTTGGTTGCAGTATTGCACGGTCCACCCATCCAAATTAAAGAAATGACAGGTTTTCTCTCGTTTACCGCGTTTAGTTAATATAATTTGAATTTATTCAATACAAAACGTTTGTATATAAACAAACTTTGATTATGTAATGCTCCTCCGTGCATAAACCAAAAGTATCATCCAAGCAATCAGTTATCGTTTTATGATAAAGCTCGCAAATCCGTTACACAGACATGTGCATCCATCTAGCAATAGAAAAAAGTACGATATATGTCGGAGGAGGGAATTAATTATTACCTTCACAGTTTAGAAAACTTTGATGCTCATTGCACAACTATATGATGATATGCTGATCCAGAAAGAAATTTCAACACTGCTATGTCGAAAACACGTTGGTTTGGAAGTTGTATTCTCTGAATAGCGTGTCTGAACAGCTGAAAGAGAAAGACTTCATCAAGCGTTCAAGGCTGTATTGGTGTGTTGTGAGTGGTTACTACCCCTAGATGGCAGTAATATCAAAATAACGGCGTTCCACAACTGGTTGTCACAGTGTAGAATCTACACTATTGCGTCGTGCAAACTTAACTGATCTACGTCAACTTGTTCGCCATCTTGTGACAGTCATTTGTCAACGGACTAAGCTGCATTTGCATTCGAGGAAGGCGGGAAATCGGATTTAACCTACTCGTGTACTGCGGAAGAGGGTTAGTATGGAGGACCAAAACTTCCAAATTCTAAAATAAATAAAAGTGAAAAAAAACCAAATATAAAAAAAATGTAATTGAAAAAATAAAATATAGATGGATATGGTATTTATATATTTATTTTTGTATTTATTTCCACATTTATTTTGCTGTTTATTTTTAATTCTTACATCTTTTTTAAAATGTAATTTACTTTTATTTTGTACTATACATTTTGTTCTTATTTCCATATATATATGATTATATATATTTTTTTCAATTATATTCTTTTATTTTTATATTTTTATTTACTTTTATTTATTTATTTTTTAATTTTGCAGTTTTGGTCCTGAAAGGAAGGAAGGAAGTGTTATTCAAAGTCATCCCAAACATATTTATTTTCAAGATGCAGACCCACGAGTTGAAATACGGCATTGTTGCGTTTGTGGAATATGAGTTAAGCAGCAAAATCCACCTGTTTTTAGATCTCAGGGGGCGGCCGTTTTGTCACTTCTGTTGACAGAAAATGACATTACAGTGTCTCAGGGCTCAGATAATGACCAATCATGACTCAGCTTCATAAAATAGGTGAGCTGTGATTGCTCGTGATGTAATTTTCAGTCGACAGAAATGACAAATCGGCCGCCCCCAGAGATGGCTAAAAAGGGGTGGATTAAACTCTTAGTCCACAAACGCAATATTTATCAGAATGCCTTGTTTCAACTAGTGGGCCCGCATAGAACAATATTCTTGAAGTCGCCCAGCAGATCGATGGAGTTCCCAGGGGCAGCGCTCTCCTGCACACCCTCCAAGGACTCCAAAAAAGGTGCGTACTCTGAACTGCTGTTTGGTGCATCAGCACAAACAACAGTCAGGACCCTGGTGACCCACGTCCGGGCAAAGGAAAACGTGGACCAATAATTTTACTCATCATAAGAGGTAAATGCTTTGTCTGATCACTCACCTAGGACCTGTTTGCCATGGGTGACCCTGCCAGGGGCATAGAGCTTAGACAACTTGGCTCCCTGGATCATTGGGACACGCAGAACCCTCTACCACTGTAAGGTGACGGCTCATGGAGGGGCTGAAAAAACATCAAAACGTTTTTAATTTGGCCAAATATTTGAGAAATAGCAGTCTATTGCAGTGCAAACCTTAGAAACAGGTTTGGTACTGTGTAGTAACCATGTATCGATGGTTTGGTAAAACTCCAAACTCAAGGCTGTGCCAGCGATTGAGTCTAGTGAGTAGTCGCATCGATCGAATTTCTGAGGTGGGGCAAACCAAAGCAACCAGACAACAAAATGAACCAATCCATGGAGAGCAAACATAAAAAAAACACATCTTTTGAAATAAATGCTTCCAGTGTCACCAGGTTTTAATCACTCTACTATGTGTTTCTGGTCATTTAAAGCTGAGTTTAATGTGGAATGAAACAAACTATAGTCTCTCCCATGCGCCATTTTGAATGTTATGAGGATGGACTTCTGCCACCGAAGAATGACGTTGCTCATAAAGGTTACGTCACAGTAAGTAAACAATTTTGATTGGATGGTTCATTTTGAACCTAGGCCTAGGAGCAGTGGAGGGCTTGGTCTCCAGACCCACTTTCTCAGTGGGTGTGGCTTGCCAGGCTAGTGACCATCAGCCAGTCAAATGAAGTCTTTTGGTAAGAAGTACTGTCCAAATAGAACAGACACTTGGCAAAATATGTATTTCCAAACTAAAATAATCAAGATATGACACAAACTTTTTTACAGCTTGGTGATGGTATGCATTAGGGCTGCTCGATTAAGCGATTTTGAACCGTAATTGAAATTTCTGGATAAAACGATGTCAAAATGTTCAAATCGGCACGTTCGATTTAGTTATTTTTGGTGTATCTAAGCCACCGTAGTTTCCTCTGCATTTCCGCTTCCTCTCACGAGCACGCAGTCCGAAACAACGACAACATCCATGGCTATACTGGCGATTCTGCTATTTGCTCAGGCAAGTGAGCATTTAGTTAATAAATTGGGCAAAAATAGATCTCTATTGTAGTCTGTGCGCCGCATGCACAATACAACCCGTGAGCAAGTAACTCAACGTCTGAAAGTCGTCCCTTTTTTTTCCTCCTCTACAAAGGACCTCTGGTCCAGTCGGACTATACATCCATACTTAAGCTTGACAGTGCATTGTATTATTGAGTGACAGTTTTGCACTAATCATTGATTTAAATAAGACCATGGAGAAAGGTGGAAGGCTAGTCACTAGCTGGTTGGCAAAATGACTTGCTGACAGACTGTTTGGTTTACAGACTTGACTGCCTACCTTCTCTCATTTCGATGATTTCGTTTCAGATGGCATATGCACTTTCTTCTTTCATTATTGGTTTTTAATTAAGAACAGATCTGAAATCTATTGTTTAAGTAAATGCTGTTAATCCCAATGGATTGTTCGGTGTGTATTAAGTTAAATTGACTGGCATTTTGAGTTCAAAGAAAGAAAAATTCAGTTGAAATAAAAGACGTTCAAAATACTCCATTTTTCATTATTTTACAAAGAAATCGTAATCGTAAAATCGAGTTTGAGAGAAAATAATTGGGATTTTCTTATTAGGCAAAATCGAACAGCCCTAGTGTGCATAGTTGTTTCTCTGTGTGTGCCCTGCGACTGGCTGGCGACCAATTCTGGGTATGGTCCGCCTTTCACCCGTAGTCAGCTGGGATAAGCTCTAGCACAGGCACCCCCCTGCCACCCTGTACAGGATCGATAATGATATTACTTTAGTCGTTGATGTTGTAGGGTAGACTCGCCCACCTGTAAGGACGGAAGCGCTTTAAAAGGACGAGAACGAACAGGGTCGGAGGACAATTATTTTTATGAATAAGGATGGCAGGATGAGGACGGAAGGGTACACAGAGGACGGACCGGCAAAAAGTGCCCGTCACTGCCGTTTTCATATGTCACCATCAAGGAACTACAGGACTTCTACAGCGGATACATCAGACGTCCCACGATTTAAGCTAGCCCGTGGGAGCTCCTTGATGCTCAGTCTTCGCGTGATCGCGGTGACCGTCTACGTCCCACCAGCTGCCAGCAGCGACACAGCCTGTGATGTCTTGACTGCAGCAGTGAGCAGGCTACAAACAAAGCACCCAAATGCCCTGGTACTCATCTCTGGTGACTTCAATCATGCCTCCCCTTCCTCCTCTCTGCTTTCATTCACACAGTATGTCACCTGCCACACCAGAGACAATAAAACACTGGATCTTTTCTATGCCAACACCAAGGAGGCATACACATCACTGCCCCTCCGCCCGCTGGGCAAAGCTGATCACAACCTGGTGGCTCTCCAGTCTGTGGACAAACCTCTGGTCCGCAGGCAGCCAGCAGTGACCCGCACGGTTCAGAGATGGTCTGGAGAGGCAGAGGAGGCCTTAAAGGACTGCTTCAGCACAACTGTGTGGGAAGTATTCAGCGATGCTCACGGGGGAAGACATTAGTAGTCTAACGGACACTGTTACAGACTATATACATTTCTGCATGGAGAACACCATACCCACCAGGACAGTAAGGTGTTTCTCCAACAACAAACCCTGGATCACACCAGACATAGAAGCTCTCCTGAAGGAGAAGAGGAGGGCTTTTGCGTCAGGCAACATAGAGGAGCGGAGGACTGTGCAGCGCCAGCTGAGGAGGAGGATCAGAGAGGGGAAAAGGTCCTACAGGAAAAGGATGGAGGAGCAGCTGCTGCAGAATAACGCCAGGGGAGTCTGGAGGGGCCTGAAGACCATCTCAGGCCACGGACAACCCAAGACCCGGACTGGGGGGGACCTGCAGTGGGCAAATGAGCTGAATCTCTTTTTCAATAGGTTCGATCAGATGCCTGCCTCCACTCAGTCTCTCCTGCTGCAGCCTCCACCTACTCCTCCTGCTGGGCGTGTCACCCCCTCCCCCCTTTTCTCCACAGTCTCCAGCTCCCAGATACACCAGATAGCCACCACTCCCTCCTGCCCAGCCTTGGCCTTCACAACATCTCAGGTGAGGAACCAGCTGAAGAAGATGAAGGCGAGGAAGGCAGCGGGTCCAGATGGCATCAGCCCCCAGCTCCTCAAATCCTGCGCAGACCAGCTTTGTGGAATTGTCCAGCACATGTTCAACCTGAGCCTGAAGCTGGGCAGGGTCCCCCAGCTATGGAAAACATCCTGCCTGGTCCCGGTGCCAAAGACCCCCCACCCGAAGGAGCTCAACAGCTTCAGACCAGTGGCGCTGACGTCTCACCTGATGAAGACCCTGGAGAGACTGGTCCTTGTCCACCTGCGCCCCCTGGTGAGCTCCTCAATGGACCCACTCCAGTTCGCATATCAGCCTGGCATCAGTGTGGATGATGCCATCATCTACCTCCTCCACACTTCACTCTCCCACCTGGAGAAGGCGGGGAGCACTGTGAGGATCATGTTCTTTGATTTCTCCAGTGCTTTCAACACCATCCAGCCCACCCTACTGGGAGACAAGCTGGAGCGGGCGGGGGTGGCCCACCACCTCACCACATGGACCCAGGACTACCTCACAAACCGGCCACAGTATGTGAGGACACAGGACTGTGTGTCTGACGTGCTCCTCTGTAGCACGGGGGCCCCACAGGGAACTGTCTTGGCTCCCTTCCTGTTCACCCTCTACACCTCGGACTTCAACTACAACACCCCTACCTGTCACCTGCAGAAGTTCTCTGACGACTCTGCGATTGTCGGCCTCATCACAGGCGGAGATAATCGGGAGTACAGAGAACTTACTCAGGGTTTTGTGGACTGGTGCCAGCAGAACCGCCTCCTGATCAATGCGGGGAAATCCAAAGAAATGGTGGTGGATTTCGGTAGGCGCCAGCACTCTTCACCTGCACCAGTGAATATCCGGGGAACAGATGTTGAGAGAGTCTCAACTTACAAGTACCTGGGTGTTCATCTGAACAATAAACTGGACTGGTGCGACAACACAGACGCCCTCTATAGGAAGAGTCAGAGCAGACTCTTCCTACTCAGGAGACTGAGGTCTTTTGGGGTTCAGGGGACACTCCTCAGGAACTTTTATGACTCGGTGGTTGCATCGGTCATCTTCCAGGGAGTGGTCACCTGGGCAGGCGGCGTCTCGGCCCGGGACAAGAAGCGGCTGGACAAACTGGTCAGGAGGGCCGGCTCTGTCCTGGGCTGCTCCCTGGACTCTGTGGACTCGGTGGGGGACAGGAGGATGTTGGCCAAGCTGTCATCAATGCTGGGCAACCCGGACCACCCCCTCCAGGGCACCCTAACAGCACTCCACAGCACCTTCAGTGACAGACTGTTACACCCTCGCTGTGCAAAGGAGAGATTCCGCCGTTCCTTCTTGCCTGCTGCTGTCGGACTCTTTAACAAGAACATTGTGTAGTCTCTACAAACTGGCGGACATTAGTGCAATTGTGCAGTCTTGCACCTGAGCTCATATCGTGCAATACCCAATATTCCCCACTACTGTAATACCGTGCAATACTCAACATTCCCCACTACTGTTAGTCTAGTTTTATTTTTATCCAATGCTGTTCCTTACATTTCACTACAGCACTGCAGCACTGTCACTTACTTAGAGTATTTTTTCCTCTGTACTATGTACAGGCCGAAATGCGTGTTCCTCATACTTTTTATGTAGATGTAGGTTGGTGTGTATATACATGTGTATATACACATGTTACTGCGTATATTTACATAGGTTTGATCCTAAATGTTTGCCGTCAATGTTATACATTAATGGCCACATTATGCCGCCGCCCCTGTGTGACCTATATCTTTGCTGCTGTAACAATGAAAATTTCCCCACTGTGGGATCAATAAAGGCATTCTTATCTTATCTTATCTTATCTCCTCGATGTGTATTTAGGCTGTGTCAAAATTCACAGGCTGGGTCCTGACCACGTGTGGTGTCTAAATTGACATTAACCAGTCCGAATTTGCCACGGTTTATGCGGTCCACGGAAATAAGGCAGAGCCTTTGAAAGCCTCGAAGGGCACAGCCTGTGAATTGTCTTTCTAGAATTTGTGAACAAGCAGCGGTCAAGTCGCACTGGAAGTGACGTAATGCGTAACCTGATGATGTCATCCTACAAAGTTGAAGGTGATCAACAATCACTCACAAAAAAATTACCGGTAGTGTCTGTATCCACCTAAACCCAGAATCTTCAAAGTGAAGTAAATAACCACAAGTCAGCAAGCTACCATCTTTGAGAGAAGTGATCATACCTCACCTGTGACTTGTACATTCCAGTAAATGTCACCATGGTGAGGCGTTCATTCTTGTTGTGCGAGCCACAAATGATCCCAGAACGGTGCATTGACTGCACTTCAACAAAACTCAGAGACAGTCACATCACTCTCGCCTTTTTAGATTTACTTTGAAACCATGCATTGACAGATATCGATTTGTTAGTACAGTATTACAAAGAAAAAGACGCATTGTGACATCTTGTGGTAGGAAATAAGACTACATGTGCGCTCCACAACCACTTCCAAAGTCAATAACGTTGTGCAGCAGTCATCATTATAATTTATGCATGCTATTGATGAACGCGCCTTCAGCATCCTCTTCTCTCCTTGACTGATATTGTAACTTTCTATTTATAGCCGGTCTAATAAATACAGTATGTTCTCCCACAAGTCCTATTAGTCCTGAACAATTCATCCACAACTAACAGAAGCCTTCCAGCAGAGACATGACAACATACCAGGTGTGATTCTGATTTGAATGTCTGAAGACACTGCACAGGTGGAAGAATTTTATTTTTACAGACACATCAGTGAAATAAATAGGGGTGTGTGATTGTTGGAAGTCATTCTCATTAAAACACACAACTAGGATCAGCTGCTATCAAATACATAATTTGCACTTCTATTGCATTATATAGCTTATAAAGTTGAGGACTGTAATGTGACAAATTGCTATAGCTTTGAAAAAAGGAATGTCTTCTTTGTCTGCTGACAATCCTCAGTGTGATCCCAGTTAAGTATAGAAAATAAAATCAAAATAGTACAGAATATAAAAAACACAATATTGGCAACAACAAAAACTGTTTTGTGAATTGCATAATTGACATAATAAAAATCACAGCTTGTATTGCTTTGGTGTAGAGACCACACATACCGTTTACCTGACTCACTGTGATTGTTTTCCTTTAGCTGTCTAAAAACAAAAGTCATTTTTCAGTCAGTGGCCTGACAAAGGCCGTTCTTAAAGTATGCGATGTCATCTTACTACCTCGGTGGCTGCAAACCTTTAAGGTCATTTCTGCGCCATTTCTCTCCATGGCAGTTGCCCAATGAGACTGTCCAAGATTCAAAGTGATGTCAGTTTCAGAGGTTCGTCTCATCCCAGGTTGGGTCGTTCATGTTCTTTAAAATTCTCCTGATGATCCTCTCAAGCTCTTTCCTGGCTTGCTGCTCCTCCTCTAGTGTCCTTTTCATCCTCTTGTTGTCCTGCAATATCACAAACACACGTCTCTCCCACGAATACTGTCAACCTTCCTAGCAAAGCACCCACTTACCTGTTTGAGTTCTTGGACCTCATCTCTTAGACTGTAAACAGTGTCTACAAGGCTCCTGCGGCAGCAAGGCAAGATGGCATTACATTGACATCAACTGCAGCATGATACACAGTAAGCAATTCTCACATCTAGTGTGACCACTCATGGATTATAAACCACACACTTGTCTCACCTCTCCTCCATTACGGTTTGTCCGTTGCTCTTGGTTTCTTCCACTATGATCTTCTCCTCCTCCGGGAACAACATGTGAACATCCCTCCTACTGGAACCTGATCAAAACATGGACAACAGCTATAGTTTCTCTTCTTCAGAGATCATGTGACAACATGCATACAAAACACCAAAGTGAATTATACACACACATACAAACACAGCAGACACGCACTCTTGAGATCTAACTCTATTTGCAAGCTAGCCAGGTTGCCACAGTGTATATTCTGACTCGCTACACCAAAGTCTTACGAGAAAATGAGGCAGTCCTGTAACTAGTGGCGGTCCAGATACTGTCATAATCCGAGTCTTCTGATTGGTCGGAACATGGCAGGTTGCTCGGGATGCCAGCAACGATGAAGCTGGAGTCAGCGAGCACATGGTTGTGCATGAGGTCAGTGCCTTGCCAGGCTGCACCAGCAATCAGCAGTGGGAATACAGAGGGCAATGGTGCGGGAAAACACAAACCGCAGAAGTTGGGATGCAGAACAAAATTAAATAGAGGTGTGGGCCCAAAGGAATCAGAACACAAACGTAAAAAATAATGGCTCAAGGGGGATAATCAATTTGAATTGGAGGGGGAAAAAACACAAAATTATAATAAGTACAATGAGGACAATAGTTGGCGAGCATAAAGCAGTAACATACATGTAAAATAATGCAAAGGGAAGTGGAGAGTGAAGGAATCAATGGATGAAAAAAATGGGAGAAGAGAGAAAAGCCTTGTTAGAGTTGAAAGCTGAGGACAAAAAGACTTGGAGGTGAGCATGCATATTCACAGACAGCACTTCATACGTGGCAAGTGTATGAGGACTCACTGGAGTTGAGAGTCTGTCGCGTCCGGGCACTGGTGCAATACGCCTCAATCACTTTCAATATCTGAGCGTCCTCCTCGAGAGCTGCTGTGCCTGAAAAATAATGAAAGACAAGAGATTATTCAACCCAACAAGTTTCTTTTTTGTTGTCATTGTTTTTTTTAAGTGGCATCTCAGTTTAGTGGCATCTCTTACTCTTTCTGACAGTGAAGTCTTCTTCAGTGGGTTTCCTCTCAGGTTTCCTCTTGGGAAGCAACTTCTTCATATTTTTGGGACTCTTACTCATATCCTGCAAACAATTCATACTCATAGTAGGGGACGTACATGAAAGAACAAAATCTTTAAAAGTGCTACTAAAATGTAAGTGGTTTGTTTTTAACCAGTCAATCAATAAGCACCTCCTTGTTGCAAAGGGCAGCAGATGGCCGGAGAGGAGGTGCAGGCCGAAGACAGCTCAAACTCCAGGGTTTTGGGGTACTCGGTGGCTCCAGGGCCCCCCACATGGGGCTACCGCCATATGAGGAAAGATGAGGGAGGGTGTGGAAGGCATTGCTTCCGCCGCGAGACTCCGAGTGCCGTGAAGGGGTGACAGGCAGGGAAGGCAACTGGGAGGGAGTGACATTTTTTAACTTGAGTGGGTTTGTACAAGGAGTAGAATAGAAAGACAGACTTACTGTGTGACACACTGACTGAGTCCTGTGTGTGTGTCCAGCAGGGGTGTGTGTGTGTTTGGTGAGAAGGTCCAGCCAATCCAGCAGATCCTGCTGATTGTTGCACGCCACTTGCATACGGTCACACTGGGCACCTGCACAGCACATTTTCGACATTTTCCATACCGCCTTTGAAAAACAATAACAAATTTAACTCCAAGTCACGGGTACACAAGGCAGAAAAGAAAAAAAATGAAAGACTGTGATTCAAATCAAAATATCAAAAGCATACCAGAAATTTCAAAAGCATTCCTCATGCTTTCCCCATCTTCTATCCTGGAGATCAGCATGCCTGACAGTGGCATCTTCCCCTGCAAAGACAAACTCACAATGTTGTTTGTTCAACATTCCTGCAACAGTTTAAGATACTGAAATAGGTTCATTGTAACTGTTCCGTGACAAGGCTGTCATGATTGAACAATAAGGCAGTAAATAGCATGCAACCAAACCTGGTAGATGAATCCACTCATCCTCACGCTTGCAGAGAGGAAGAGCAGAGTGTGAGGGAAGAGGACAAGGTAGCGTTCACTTGACTCCTAAAAGACATACAAAGTGTCTCCTGCACTGTGCGCTTGCTATGTTGCAACTCAGTTCCAGAGGTTCACCTGACAGTTCTGAGAGCAGACCGCAGCCTGGGACATGTGAAGAACGGGGCCGAGGGTCCTGATGTCCTCTCCCTCCCAATTCCTGATTGGCTCAGTTAAAATCTGTAACTCCAGGTCCTTCTTCTTCCTCACTTCCTGGCAATGGGCCTGAACAAAGAGGCAGGAGACGGCCCCCCATGAACCATCTCACAGGTCAGGAATAATTGAGTGGACTCATGGCCATGTGTTTCTGTCTTACTGCAAGGCTTTGAAATGATGCCATACAAGTTTGGAGATCAACTCTGTCGGGGTGTTGGTCCTGAGAACAACAACATAAAACATTTTGCTTTCTGATTCCTTGGTAACAGATGAGTCATTGGATGTAATCATCAGGAGAAAAGTACCTCCATGTGTCTGTCCATTTCCTTGAGCAGCGTTGGGTACCTCTCCAGTCGAGTGAAGGGTTTACTCAGACTGGTGGTCAGTGTCAAAATCCCCGGACTAGATGCCCCCTTGGACTCCATGTACTCCCCCAGCTCCTCACTGCAGACAGACAACCGAGTCATGTTCCCTTGTTTACATAAGCCTCTTTCCCTGGCCCAGTATTACGGGTTACCCCTAAAACGCTGTTTTACGGGCAATTATGAAAGGGGCTTCTAACCTTTGCTGAGTGAGCACACTGACAGCAGATGGATGGTTTGAGCAGTAAGCCACATAAAGATTCTTCATCTGGGGCATTAGACTCAGGAAGAAGCCTCCTATCCTCTGCTGACGTTCTGGAAGCCTTAAAAAAAAGAAAACATTTAGCACATAAAGCCATAGACTATTTGATTTAACTATGCTTCTTGGTTTTAGTGACTTTTGCATTGACAGTGCACTGCATTACTTCAATCTAATAACAGATGTCTAAGCACTCAAGCGCAAAACAACTAAAAAATGAGTAGATTTCAAGAAACGCCCAGGTTTCTAGGCTGCAAGACATCATGCCTACAGTGCATATGAACAAATCTACACACCTCTATTTGAATGCCAGGTTTCGGTAATACCCCAAAAAAAGAAAGAGAAAGAGAGAACATGAGCTAAAGCCTTGCAAAACATTTTCCACCGCTAATGTGATGTGAACTACAACTTGTTCAACTCAATTGAAAATAAATATTTTTTTTTGTAGAGGGTAAGTAAAAGTAAACAAGTGATATGATATGGTTGCACAAGTGTGCTCACCTTAGTATAACTGGGAGCGTGGCTGTGTTCAGAATTAACCAGTCACATTCAAACTCATGTTAAATTGGAGTCAGTGCACAACCCGTCATTATTTAAAGTGCTTCTGATTAACTCCAAATAAGTCGGTAGGCTTTTCCTGACATTTAGGTAGTCACATCAGTCACATCAATCCATAGTCAGCTGAGAGCTTCCACAGCATCAGTAGGATCCCACAGATCAAAGGTATCAGTCAGGAGAAGAATACAACAAGAATTTCCAAGGCATTAGATGTATACCGTTGAACACAATAGGTTAAGCAGCAAAATCCAACCCTTTTTAGCCATCTCAGGGGCGGCCATTTTGTCATTTCTGTCCTCCGAAAATGGCATCCCAACTACGCAGGGCTCAGGTAACGACCAATCACGGCTCAGCTTGAGAAAACAGGTCAGCAATATTACAATACTAGCCTCCCCGCTGTGACGTGGACAGCTGAGACGAAAAAAAAAAAAAAAAAATCGAGCTCCAAAAGGGTAAAATCTTATCACCAAAAACACCTACGAGATCATCTGAACTTTATTTGGGGTTAATCAGTGGGCCTTTAAATGGTGGAGTTGCATGCTCACTGCTCACTTCCATTTAACATAAGTTTAAAAGTAACTGGTTAACTCTTAACACAGCTACATCTCCAGTTATAAGAGGGTGCACACCCTTGTGGCAACCACATTATGAATTGAGTTGCACAGGTTATACGTAGGTCACAGTAGTGGAAAACGTTTTTAAATTATTTATCTTGGTCTCAGCACTAAAACCTGGCATTTGAACAAGGGTGTGTAGACTTATTTTTAATCCTCTCTGTATATGACTGAAAAGGTAACAGTTGTGCATCCTTAGGAGACAAAACAGAAGTGGCTACTGACTTTGTATGTTCTTCCAAGGACTGAACCAGCATTTGCTGAAAGATCGAAATCTCCTCCAGATTTCCTTGAATGTGGCTGATGTCAACACCACTCAGCCTGCAGAGAATCAGGGAGGAGTCATTCATAATTCAGAAGTTCTCTTTGGTTCACTTTCCAATCATTTTGATGTTTTCCCTGATGTTGCATGCTGTAGCATAATGTTGTTTTAATTTATATTGGGAAAATATTTAAAAAATAATAACATAACCTGTCTGTGGGCTGGAGGGAGCGCAAGTAGGATCCCAAAAGACTTTGTAGTTCCCTGGAATACTCACTCTCTGCTTCCAGGATGTTCTGGAGGACCTTAACAACACAAAATGTAAACAAATGTAGAGAGACAAGACAACACAAGCTAAAAGGATCTTAGCACTTCTTCCTTTTGAAAGGATCCATTAGAGGACAGGAAAAACATGGTGATTCATTTTCATTGACATTTTATTCAAAGCAGGTCAACCTGTGGAGAATGTGGCAGCTTGCATTATTAAAACACACACGCACACACACACCGAGGGGCGCACCAACCCTGAGGCAAGGCTGTCCCAGAAACCAATGAAACAGAAAGAATAACCTAAATTACTACACAAGCACATACACACGCATGCTTGCGCGCGCACACACGAATAGATAAAAAAAAAAAAAATTGATTGCAACATCCTAAACCACAACCCAGACATATGAAGAGGATGTCATGCAAGTACTTCCCAGGAATTCCTGCAATCTACTTCAGTGTAGCTGTCGGCCTCTTGGCAGCCTCCCTGACCAGTTTGTTCTTGTCTTTGGAGGGATGTCCAGTTCTTGGTCATGTCACTGATGTGCCATATTTTCTCAGCCACATATCACTCAGTCATTTATTTCTACTCCCCCTCTCTAAAAGATTTTTTATTGAGTTGTCCAAACCTCCTCCATGAGTTGTCACTTCGTGGTGGAGGGGGTTTGAGTGTCCCAATGATCCTAGGACCTAAGTTGTCTGGGGCTTTATGCCCCTGGCAGGGTCACCAATGCTAAACAGGTCCTAGTTGAGAGACCTGACCAGACCAAGTACGGTTCAGAGACCACTTATGGTGAAAAATTATGGACCACATTTTCCCTTGCCTGGACACGCGTCACCGGGGCCCCCCTCTGGAGCCAGGCCTGGAGGTGGGGCTCGACGGCGAGCGTCTGGTGGCCGGGCCTGCACCCATCGAGCCCGACTGGGCTCACCCCGAAAGGACAATGTGGGTCCCCCTTCCCATGGGTTCACCACCTGTGGGAGGGGCCAAAGGGGTCGGGTGCGACGTCAGCTGGGCGGAGTCAGCTACAGAAGCTGACTCTAGGGAAGTGGAATGTCTCCTCTCGGGCAGGGAAAGAGATGGTGTGTGAGGCAGAGAAGTTTCGACTAGATATAGTCAGACTCGCCTCCACACACAGCTTGAGGTCTGGTATCAGTCCTCTCGAGAGGGGTTGTACTCTTTTCCACTCTGGGATTGCCTACGGTGAGAGACCAGAGCAGGTGTGGGCATACTTATTGCCCCCTGGCTTTGTGCCTGTACATTGGGGTTCACGGCGGTGGACAAGAGGGTAGCCTCCCTCTGCCTCCGGATGGGGGGACAGGTCCTGACTGTTGTTTGTACTTATACACCAAACAGAAGTCCAGAGTACCCACACTTTTTGGAGTTCTTGGAAGGAGTGCTGGAGAGTGCTCCTTCTCGGGACGCCATCGTTTTGCAGGGTGACTTCAATGCTCATGCGGGCAATGACAGTGAGACCTGGATGGGCGTGATTGGGAGGAACGGCTCCCCTGATCAGAACCCGAGTGGTGTTCTGTTACTGGACTTCTGTGATCATCACGGATTGCCCAAGACACCTTTGGCCGTGGTTCATTAGATTTGAGGCCCCATGTTTTGGACACTCAGGTGAAGAGAAGGGCGGAGCTATCAACTGATCACCACTTGGTGGTGTGTTGGCTCCGGTGGTGGGGGAAGAAGCCGGTCCAACCTGGCAGACCCAAACGTATTGTGAGGGTTTGCTGGTCTGGCAGAATCCCCTGTCAAAAAGAGTTTCAACTCCCACCTAGAGCAGAACTTCGCCCACGTGCCGGGGGAGGTGGTGGACATTGAGTCAGAGTGGACCATGTTTCGTGCCTCCATTATTGAGGCAGCTGGTTGGAGCTGTGGCCGTAAGGAGGTTGCTGCCTGTCACAGCGGTAAGCCGTGAACCTGATGGTGGACACCACCGGTGAGGGATGTCGTCAAGCTGAAGGAGTCCTATCAGGTCTTTTTGGCCTGTTGGACTCCAGAAGCAGCTGATGAGTACCGGTTGGCCAAGCGGAATGCAGACTTGGTGCTCACCGAGGCAAAAACTCTGACGTGGGAGGAGTTCAGCGAGGCCATGGAGAATAACTTCTGGACGGCTTCGAGCTAATTCTGGTCCACCATCCGGCATCTCAGCAGGGGGAAACACTGTATATAGTGGGGATGGAGTACTGCTGACCTCAACACGAGAGGTTGTGAATCGGTGGAGAGAATACTTCGAACATCTCCTCAATTCCACCGACATGCCTTACCATGAGGAAGCAGAGTCTCTGTCAGAGTCAAGCTCCTCTGTGGAAAGGCCCTGGAGGTGGAGTTCCTAACTCCTGCTTGACACGTCTCTGCAACATCGCATGGACATCTGGGACAGTGCCTCTGGATTGGCAGACCGGTAGTAACCGGTCAGACCGGTTAAAAAGTAACCACCAGACAGGTGGTTCTCCTTTTTAAGAAGAGGGACCAGAGGTTGTGTTCTAACTATAGGGGATCGCACTCCTCAGACTCCATGGTAAGGTCTATTCAGGGGTTCTGGAGAGGAGGGTCCATCAGGAGGTCGAATCTCAAATTCAGGAGGAGCAATGTGGTGTTTGTCCCAGCCATGGAACAGTGGACCACCTCTCCAGCCTCGACAGGGTCCACGAAGGGGCATGGGAGTCCGGCCAACCATGTCTACATGTGCTTTGTGGACATGGAGAAGGTGTTCGACCATGTCCCTCTGGGAGATCTGTTGGGGGTGCTTTGGGAGTACGGGGTATCGAGTCCCCTAAAACAGGCTGTTTGGTCCCTGTACCACAGATGTCAGAGTTTGGTCTGCATTGCCGGTAGTAAGTCAGATTTATTTCCAGTGATGGTTGGACACCGCCAAGGCTGCCCTTTTTTGCCAATTCTGTTATGGACAGAATTTCTAGGCACAGTCGAGGTCTTGAGGGTGTGCGGTTTGGTGGTCTCAGCATTACATATCTGCTCTTTGCAGATGATGTGGTAGTGTTGGCTTCTTCAAGCCGTGATCATCAACTCTTCCTGGAATGGTTCGCAGCCGAGTGTGGAGCGGTTGGGGTAAAAATCAGCACCTCCAAATCTGAGACCGTGGTCCTCAGTCGGAAAAGGGTGGAGTGCCCTCTCCAGGTCGGGGATGAGATCCTGCCCCAAGTGGAGGAGTTCAAGTATCTTGGGGTCTTGTTTGCGGTTGAGGGTAGGATAGAACGTGAGATCGACAGGCGGATCGGTGCAGCTTCTGCTGTGATGCGGACTCTGTATCAGTCCGTCATGGTGAAGAAGGAGCTGAGCCAGAAGGCGAAACTCTCAATTTACCAGTCGATCTACGTTCCTACCCTCATCTATGGTCACAGAGTGTGGGTCGTGATCGAAAGAATAAGATCCCAGATACAAGCGGCTGAAATGAGTTTCCTCTGCAGGGTGTCTGGACTCTCCCTTGGAGATAAGGTGAGAAGCTCGGTCACCCGGGAGGGGCTCAGGGTCGAGCCACTGCTCCTCCGCATTGAGAGGAGCCAAATGAGGTGGCTCGGGCATCTTGTCAGGATGCCACCTGGACGCCTCCCTGGTGAGGTGTTCTGGACATGTCGCACTGGGAGGAGGCCCCGAGGACGAACCAGGACACACTGGAGGGACTATGTCCCCCAGTCCCAGCTGGTTTGGGAACGCCTCAGGATCCCCCAGGAAGCGCTGAATGATGTGTCTGGGGAGAGGGAAATCTGAGCTTCCCTGCTTAAACCGCTGCCCCTGCCACCCGACTTCAGATAAGCGAAAGACAATGGATGGATGGATGGAGTTGTACAGGCTATAAGTTCCATTAATGGTAGAAAAAGTTTTGAAATGGTTTATCGTGGTCTAATTCTTTTTCTTAAACTTAAAACCCTAGAATTGGAAAACGGGTGTGGACACTTTTTCTAGCCACTATGTGTCAGTCCTGTGACTGACAGGAGTTCAGTTTACCCCATCTCTGACAATAAGATCTATGTAGATGTGATACTAACCACATTGTAGTAGGTCTTGCTGATGATTGAGGTGTCGAAACCTTTTGGGGGACTTCTCATCATCCCGGACTTTGGTTTGTCTACTGGCTTGTCTGCACAGTAAGAGAACAGGAGATAAATATTCAGACCAGTAGCACACTTAGCAGAGTTGAAGTATTCCATGGACTTTTTATCAGAAACAATCCTATCGTTTGTTGTTGTTTTTTTTAGGGGGCTTTCTATAAATAATGTTTGATGCCTGGTGACAAATAATGTCAGGCATGTGTGATGATAGCGTGCAGCCTCACAGCAAACAACTGATGTTAGCCAGACCAATCCACAGCCAGCCCCCTGCAATACAGCTGATATTCTCTACACTGAACTTTCAGGATGTTCCTCTCCATCCAGCATCTGTGGAACTTCCTGGCTTTGTTTGTCAGTCCAGTTTCCTTCCTTTCCTTCCTGCCTTTCTTTAAGAAAAAAAAAAAAAGAAAAACAACACAACTTCCAGCTGTACCCATTTAGCTTGAGAATGTGTATGTTTGAGCATTCACTGCTTTGGACGTCCTTGCATAATTATTCTCAGCAATGCAGATGTGATGATAGAGGTGTATTGACATTGCTGCACCCACCGCTTCCTTTCAGTTCCCGCACATAGTTACTGGGGAACCAGCCAGTCTTGCCATTGAGCGAACCTTCCCACCAGCCCCCATCTTCCTGCCTGCTAACGTTTATGATGTCGCCCTTGGAAAAAGAGAGTTCGTCCTCATTTGTCTGCTGGAAAGGGAAGCGTGCCTTGAAAAGAAAATGGCCACACCCACTGCCCTCAGACATGTCCTGCGACAGAAGAAATGCACATGCATCAAAAGTCCAATAGGGAAACAGAATGTGAAATCATCTCTGCTTGTTGACTGCTATCAGGTGAGCGATATTTGCTACCTTTGCCATGATAACTTACAAGGCTGTGATACTGAGGTGGCTGCAGTTTGGAGGAATGACTTTGACTGTTCAGAGAATCAAACGATTTAATCCTCAAAGTGGCGGAGTGTGGCACACAAACAGAGATACCTGAATCTGCAAAACGATAATAACAATGAGCCATTGTAAATTCAAATCATATTTTTAAAATGCATTCATGCAAACACTGTTACCTTCAGTGGCTTTGTTCAGTGAGACCAAGCAGTTTAGGACCTTGGTGAAGTTCAGCCCCTGTAGGAGGTCACTGACCTCAAAAGGCTGCAAAATTTAGAAGAAGGAATATATGCAACATCATGACCATATTAAGATGCACAATCAGGTGATAACATCCTCTTGTTATAAATGGATCATTACATCAAACTACAGTACAATGACACACGCCTGCCTGAAAGCACTGTGTTTCGGTTGGGGTTTAGGATGCCATTCCATCTACAGTCTGAGGCAGGATTACTCCAAGTCTGAGCTCCCCCTGGTAATCTCTCCATTACACACAAAACATGTGCGCACACATGCACAGTCATTGTCAAAATACTTATAAGGTGCCTAATCTTGTGAAACAACACACTAACATTCCCAAGGCATAGCTGGAGCACTCAAGGTGTATTACAATGGCTGATGAAAAATATTATACATTTATTATCACTTTGAAAATAAACCAGAGCCCTAGTGCTGTGCAGTCCAGTGCAGCACTCAGTGATTAATGTAGACTGGTTGAGTAATAGAAGCCATCGCTCTAATAAACTCTTTCGCCTCACTCACTACCATTGGTTTAATTTACAATTGTCCAATTTGTACTATAATTAATTGCTGCAGTGCTGCATTTAAATGTTCTGTATTACAACGTAATCAGCCGCTTCCAAAATAAAATGATGAGTGGCCATTACACAGGTTACTTACAATTTACCACCATTTCCATTAGTTCAGTAAGGCTGCTACTGTCAAATAATATTGACTCAATAATCTATTTTATTGTTTGAATGAAAAGAGTGTAAAGGTACCAGTGATTGGCCATGGAGCTATCTATTCAGATGAGAGATATCATTATTTTCCTAAGGGCCAAAATATATTATCACAATTGTTTCTAATAAATCAGTCAGCTCCTACTGATTTAGAAGTCCTCCACGATTGGAGAGACAGACAGAATCGTCTGGATTACCATGCTTGATGTCAGACAGGCTGCCACTAATGGAGGCCTTGGCGTCCAGCATCATGGTGCACTTCTAATCAACCTGATTGGAAAATCCACTAGCTGCATGACATGTTGCATTACATCAGCCTACTACTCTCCTCTCCTTCATCTTTTGTTCTTGACATTCAGCCCTCCCCCACTCCAACTCCCACCATGCGGGCATCCTCCCCATTTTTTTACATTATGGACATCAGCATTGGACCCTGTGTTATATAATCTGATCTTTTCCATTATGACCTCACATTCCACAAATGTCAATAACCTGTGTGTGTTATCGAAGTCTGAAAGCAGCACTGAGGCAATACATCTGCTGCTGCATTCAAATTTAAACTCCAATTAAAATATTTTTATTGTAGTATTTGCAAAGAATATGTATCAGACAAACACCAACCAAATACATTCTAAGGTCACAGTTGAAAAAAGAACTATTCCTGCCTCCTGTTCCCATGACTACCGCTGGCTGGATGAATTTACACATTAACTTGACATATTTATGCAGTCATACACAAGTTGATCTGGTACTTTGTTAGTACTTAGTAGTGTTAATTGTATCCCTGTATGAACGTTTCACTCAACAGAAACCCTGAAAACAATTATCTACGTATGGTTTTTGTAATTCACGCTCTAATGTATGAGTACATTCAATGTCCCATTTCCGCGTTAACGTGACGTTTCCTGCCAAATAGTGCACACCTGTTAACTGTCCATTGCATGCTTCCACACCTGAATACAACAGGTTTCGGACGAGTAAAAGACATTTCAAAATGGTGGAAACTATAAATATCAACGTGGGCGTACATAGAAATGTCATTTAAGCATTTCAATAAAAACATAAATACAGTAACCCACCTCCAAGCCGAAAGCTCCGATGCCTTTGATGAATTCGCTAATGTTGAGTTGATACTCGCTGTCACTCCTCGGTTCCTGAAAAAACTACACATAAGAAAGCGTCCAATTAGAGCAGTTTATAACCCAGATTTAAAATGAAATAAAACAAAATAGTAAAAAAAAAAAAAAGGAGTGCTTTTCTACACAAAAATAACGTTTATTTCAAGTGTGGTTAGAGCTGGTAGTGATCACTTACGTCAGTGGCTGGCTACAATTCCGGTTGCGGTTTCAAACTAAAGATTTGTTTTGACGTCCTTTTATTTCGTTGGCTTCGCTTAGGCTTTTATGTAATTTATTTCCTGAACACAGCAATGATAATTCAAATACGTTGATTGGCTACGAAGGAGCTGCTTCTGTATTTGAGTCGAATATCACCCAGAGAAGTAGATGTTGCAGTACGACGCCTTTATTTCGAAAGAGACATGTCCGACCTTGTTTAACGCCATTGAGATTTGGTAAATAATTTACAGATCATTCATTTCATACACAACCTTAGTTTTCCCAGTAAACAAAGGTTCTCTTTGTGGTCAGTGATTTATGTTTAAATTGTGTAGTATTGAAATAAATGCTCCTCTTGTTATTCCTTCCAAAACATACTTTGTCCGTCGTCCCCGGTCTCAGTCGCTCCAGCAGCTTGCACAGCACCACCCCGTCCTGGAGAGACGTCCGGAGGAAAGCCTCCGGATCAGAGATGCTCTTCTTGGGAGACTCCAGCACCCCGAGCGTGATGAGCCACGTTACCGTCTGCTCGGCCGAGTTCATCGTCGACTCAGGAAGGTTGTGGGACGATGAAATGTTTCTTTTTAGAAAAGGGCAAAAGTGGATGATAGTCGGCCTAACGTACACCTCATTGTTGAATCACCACAGCTAATATTAATGTCAAAACATGGATTCTCTCTCTCTCTCTCTCTCTCTCTTTCTCTCTCTCTCTCTTTCTCTCTCTCTCTCTCTCTCTCTCTCTCTTTCTCTCTCTCTTTCTCGCTCTCTCTCTTTCTCTCTCTCTCTTTCTCGCTCTCTCTTTCTCTCTCTGTCTCTCTGTCTTTCTCTCTCATTCTCTCTCTCTCTCTCTCATTCTCTCTCTCTCTCTCTCTCTCTCTCTCTCTCTCTCTCTCTCTCTCTCTCTCTCTCTCTCTCTCTCTCTCTCTCTCTCTCTCTCTCTCTCTCTTTCTCTCTCTCTCTACATATATACATATACCAGTACAGTTAGTTAATCACGTCTGCTTTAACGGGTAATAAAGTGGTTCATATTTACTGTCGCTGCAAGATATGCCATTATTACATTATTATTATTAATTCAGAAAGCGTAAGTCTAGTAACGTTCCAATTGCCGCTGTTGCAAAAGCTCTCTCTCTAGTGATATACCGGTACAGTTAGTTAAGCACGTCTGCCTCAACGGGTAATAAAGTGGTTCCTATTTACTGTCGCTGCAAGATATGCCATTATTACATTATTATTATTAATTCAGAAAGCGTAAGTCTGGTAACGTTCCAATTGCCGCTGTTGCAAAAGGGAGTTGTGACGCTATCTGGTGGACAGTGATGGGAAATAAGTGGTCACCATTTAAAGCAGGGGTGGGAAATTGATTTTCTAAAGGGGCCACAGCAGAAACTGACTTGCCGAGGGCCAAGCCAACATGCTAACCTCAAATTTGTCTATATTATTTTTCAAAAGTGTATTGTCTTTTTTGCAGATATGTGTAGATATGGTATGTATTGTTATAGTTTGGAAACACAAATCCATCTGTCCATTTTCTGAACTGCTTATCTTCATTCATACAAAATTATAAGTGGTCATTAAAATTAAACCAGTTTAGAAATGTATAACACTGTTTTTGTGCAACAACTGCCAACTCATATAGCTGTTCCTAGTCAGGACTCCCAAATAAGTGGGAAGTATAACATTATTTAAAGAGGAAGTCAACCACTTTTTTTTCTTCGCAAGAAAATGTTCTATGCAGGCCCATTAGTTGAAACATGGCATTCTGATTAATATTAAGTTTGTGGAATATGAGTTAAGTGGTAAAATCCACCTCTTTTTATCCCTCTGAGGGGGCAGCCATTTTGTCATTTTTGTCGACTGAAAATGACATCACAGGTACTCAGGGCTCAGGTAACAACCAATCACGGTTCAGCTTGAGAAAACAGGTCAGCCGTGATTGGGCGTCTGTGATGTCATTTTCAGTTGACAGAAGCGACAAAATGGCCACCCCCAGAGATGGCTAAAAACGGGTGGATTTTGCTGCTTAATTCATATTCCACAAACGCAATTTTACAGAATGCCATGTTTAGACTAGTGAAGGCGCATAGAACATATTATTGCAAATAATTTTGGGGGGTTGACTTCGTCTTTAAAGCGATGTATGTATGTATGTATGTCTCCAGTGTTTCCTCACGGGGGGCCTGCCCTCCACACCTGGAGGTGTGGTTGGCCTTGTGTGGTGTCCTCTTGGAGGCTCCTTAGGCCCGGGTGACCAGGGGCCTTTGACATGTGTAGAGTCTACTTCGGTTAATCTGGGCCGATGGTCTTTGCGATGGTGGCGCTCCCTGTGGCCGTGGGCTGTCATTCTCAGCGTGGATGAGCTCCCCTTGGGTACTCTTTCCTCATATGATTTCTCTGTGCCTTGCCAGGTCTTTTTAACATAGTTTATCAGGTTGTGTATATGTCTGCGTTTTGAGTGCGTGCGTGTGGGCATGTGTGTGTGTGTGCGTGTGTGTTATAACCTTCATCCTACCAACTGAACCTTCTGACACCCATTCGGCACGTCAGGCTAACTAGTATAAACTATTTCTTTACATCCACAAAAGGCGAATGATGGACAACGGAAGGGTACCCACGCTGCACACGGATGATGAATAACGGACGCTCAATTTGTAGTAAAATGCCCAGCTCTGGATATCACCCCTTTTATCTAGGGGTGGGGATCTATGGGTACCTTATGATTCAATTTGATTCCGATTCAGAGGCCCATGATTCGATTGCATTTTATAGTCGATGTAAAACACTTTTTTTTTTTTTAAACAACTGCAGAACTCAAGGAAGGGCAGGGATTTATATTTGACACTTTGTCTTTTGTTAAACTGGCAAGGCAACCTGGTTTACAATAGTGTCAATGGCAGCATTTGCTGTAACAAATTTCTGTAACCGCTCCTATAACATCACTTACAAAAACATATCCAAACTTAATCTGATTTAGTGTAACCTGTATTTTAATACTTGAAAGTGCATTATACAGCATCTGATTGACATTACTGTGTATCTTAACAATAAACCCTGCTTTTATTCAACCTAACATTAAGCCCTGAGAAATTGCTATCAAACTCAACAAATGTATTAATCACAATATAACCCAACAGCATACTTTGTAACAACAAATAACAGACATTTAACTGCTAATCTTGCAGATGGTGTGCATATTCTAGGTTTTTGTGTAAGAAAAGAATCTGATCTACATGTTCTGGTGTTATTGTACTACGCTGAGCAGTAACAATATCACCTGAAGTTGAAAACACTCCCTCCGCAGATACATTGGTTCGGTGGTTTCAGGCATACACATATATAACTTGGCAAACCTGGAAAGCATAGAAAATTTTGCTTCATTCTCCCCCCACCAGCAGAGGGGGTTCTCAGACAGAGGGATTGGTGGGACACTGGTATATTTAGTAACCTCCTCCTCAGCTGACTGTGGCTGAACATCTTTTCAGAGACTGTACTACTGCTGTTTCGGTGCTTTGGTACAGATTTGGTATTGTCTCTGCATTTATCTTTCGGCATATATGAAATATTTTATACGTATGGATAAATTAGGAATAAGGCCAGTGTCGACCCAATATAATACCTGTACTAGGCTTGCCCGTCACTAGTTAACGTGTTCCAGCATTTTAAGAAGCATGAGATAGCATCAATGTTCGGGTGAGGAGGGTGAGGAAAAGTGAGTAGATATTGGTTAATGTTCTCCTTGTCTCCATTCTACAATCACATCTGTCAATTTTGCCAACTGGTCACAAGCCAAAGCCCACATGATGTGCAGAAAAGGGATGCCACTTGCTCCACTGGCCCATATGTCCATTTTGTAATCCTTTTCCATGTTAAATGGCAAGTTGTATTACTCTGTTCACATAGTGCCACTACAGTGTGTGTTTTTGTATTGTTACCACAATGTTCAAGAGTAAATTTTTTGAGAAAATACTGTATGTCTTCACTGAAAACATCCAGTGTGCCAGTGGGAAAAGAATGTGAAACCTTGGCGTCAATTAGCCTTGTGTATGAGCTGCCATAAAGTGTCCAATAACTGGATTATAACCGCACAATGTCCTATTCATTATTTAAATCGGACATTTAAAAAAAAGACAATATCTGTCTCAGGAATTAAATTTTATCCATTTAAGACTTAGTTGACTGTAAACCACATTCCAAAGTAAATCTTTGGAGGACATGGGTGTGCATAATTAAGCCTGGGTCCAAATGACTACATATGCCTCCTGTACATACACACTAAGTTGCTTTTCTGAAACGCTTTGGGGATCATATGGTGAAGATAAAACTCTATATAAGTGCACTCTATTACAAACCCTCAACATGTGAACTGTATATGAAAACAGAGGCGTTTTGGAAACTTAATACTGGAGAACAGGCGTCTTCCTGCCGCAGTGACGTCGCCCTGCGGGTGAGGGGCTGTTCCTGTTCTCAGTATGGGGTGTTTCTGTTAAAAATGGGAACGCCCATTTGTGGCTGCTGCTGGACCATATTGGAATCCTACAAAAGTTGTAATTTGCCCGTACATATCTGTATATAATCGTACACGTTATTTTCGAATGGCTACTGTCACGTGAGCGGAAATCAGCTTTAGCAGACGGAATCAAGGTCAGGCGAGAAAATCGTAAGGCACGAGAATGTGAATCTCGCGAGAGCGAGCAGATGACAGTCTGCAAATGGCGGTAGCCACGAAGTTCAACTTCATTAAAAAAAAGAATATGGTGGCATTAAAAGAAAAGAATTAAACATGATAAAACTGACATTGGCCATATAGATTCGCGATGTACAGCCTACATGTTTGAAAAGTTGCTTCTACCTGTCCAAATTACGCTGAAAGTGTACAACTTGACAGGTATGCAACCAGGCCCAGGGACTGCGTGCCCCCACTGGCGTCATTGAAGTACCTATTACACCCCTCATCCCCACCCCCTACAAGCAAAAATACCACACCAATTGGGGAAGATTCTTAGGACCTCTTAAAAGAATACCAGTTTAACTACACTTGTATAAATTGGTGGCTTTTGGGCCATGTTGAGGCCTCCAAAAGAGTGGTTATTTTGTTAAAATAACATAAACATGACAGTTCCAAGAAGTACTTGGGCCCTAATAACAACATTAGCTGTATCAATGTGTGCTTGTCGATCATCTTAAAATCATCAATTACATGAAAACTAGCAACTGGAAGAAAACTCTGGGCAATGCGGCAATTTCATCAGTCCTGTCAGATTTTCTGTCAGCAGCTCTTCAACTTCCTTGTTTGTCTGTAAGTGTTGCTTCCTCTTTCGCTTACTAGCATGAATGTTTTTCAGGGTGAGGCTTCAAAAAGTGTTTGGTAACGGCTAACACAGACAAGCAATGACAGAAAACAATTCTCACATAACTTACTTGAAAAACGGAGCGGCCTATCTCTGACAAGTTAGTTTGGTTTCCGCTTAGGATCATTGTGTGGGGCTGCATGGTGAGAAGATGGGTGAGTACAAGCGAGAAAGTCATTTACTTGCTCAAATACACCAACTTATTCTGATTGTCTGTCTGTTTGCAGCACTGGCGTGTTCATTCACGGATGTTTGACAAATCGGTGGTATTTGCAGTGGTGGCGATATCTGTCGATGTAGTTTCCATGCTGTCTGCTTGAGCGCGTGTGTGTGTGTCAGTGTGTGTATGCGTGGGAAATGTCGGGAGACACCAACACCCTGTCTTGGAGGAGCATGTCTCCCACCGGCCAATCCAAGACCCCAGACATGTCCCCTACAGCAACTCTTGGCAGCAACAGCATCTTCCCGGTGAAGATTATCAAAGTGTGTTTCCTCAGCAACAGCTTCAACCTCGGCAAGAACTTCAAATTGGTCCGCTGCGATGAAGGAATGACAGTCAGGGTATTTAACAACTCCTATGCTCACTAATACTACTGTGGTTTTGTTCTCCCTCGTGGGGTTCGGTTCGGTCTTGTGTGCGTATTGGAAGGGCGCCTCAAACTATTTTAAGACAATTTAGCCAACATAGACCACGAACTGTTATCAGTCTATCACTGGATTGACACATATGAGAAAGACAAACAGTCGCACAGACTCCATGAAAAAAGGCCCGAGCCAACATTCAAACTCATAACCTTGTTGCTCTATGGCACCAAATCAGGCAGCATGGTGAACTAGTGGTTAGCACATCTCTCACTGTTCTGAGGATTAGAATTGCTACTTGCAAATGAGCATGATCAAAAGATGACACGATTGATTGCTGCTTTCATCCGGTGTTTATTAGCTGTTACACTGCTAATGTTTACGTGGGCAGGCTGTGCAACAATCAAATGTTCTATTCTAAAGACAGATTCTTATCAAATTTGTATTCAGACATGACTCCTGACCACCCCTGGCTACATAGTGTACGTAGCTCTGTCACTGATGTTGATTGGTTCAGTTTGATGTCTATAATGTAAATCAGGAGTCTTCAATCCTGTTCCTCAAGGGCCGCTGTCTTTGAATCAGGTGTGTTGCAGCAGGGGGAGATGGAAAACAGGCAGGACAGCGGCCCTCGAGGAACAGGATTGACGACCCCTGTAGACAATGGATTAATGGGTTGCTCACTCGATAGTGTAGGTCGGTGGTCACTTGGGATAAAATGGAGGAAAATGATAATGAAATGGTACCACATCGATCCCAAAAGCTGCCGGCCCTCTGGGCATTTGCCCTGTTTGCCAGCTGGCCTGTCCAGCCCAAACTAACACGATTGCCTCATGCATCAGACGTTTATACTCACCAAAATGAATTTAATCACATTTGGGGGTTTGGCAGGTGTTAATTTAGAACCCTCTCAGGCGGGAACGTGAAGTGAATGAGGAGGAGTATTCAAAAATAGTCCCACAATGCCTTTCACTATGTTCAAACTGTAAATGCCAAGGTTTCCTGTTTTTTTTTTTCCGTTTTTTTTACATGCTCTATAATGTAGTTGTTTGTTTAGTGACCTTAGTGAGTACTACTGTATAGTGTTTGGAATCATGTATCCTCCTCCATTTTATTATTCATTAACTATCCGTTTTTGTACATGCACAATACATGCGTGAGAGAGCACTGTGGCTGAGAAATATGTGCTGTTGATTTAAGTAGTCAACTCTTTCCCACCGCTACAACCTGAAGGCGTTCAACTGCAACTGCCTTTGATTGTGATACGTCTTGTTCTTTGATATACCGACATTACCATCAAGTTGAAATAAATACATTCTGCGAAGTCATGTTTTGTGACATTTGCAGAGTAAATGTAGTCTGATTACTTGAGTGGTAAAAGTAATGTGTTGGATTAGCTGACACTGGAAAAAGTGCACATTTTGGATTAACTACTTACTTACGGGTTACCGGCATCACTGGTGTTGGTTCGCACATCCGCCTCACAGCTATGAGGGTAATGGGTTTTCCAATACAGGCTCTGGCCTTCCTGTGTGGTCTGTGTGCTTGTATGTTTTTCATTGTGGCTCTCTGGTTTCCTCACACGTTTGAAAAATATGCATGTTAGGTTCACTGAAGACTCGAGATTGTTCTTAGTGGTTGTTTGTTTATATGTGCGATGGAATTTGCTGGCGTCCACCCCAGGTGTGCTTTGCCCCTCCCCCAAAGTCAGCTGCGATAGGCAGCAGCATACCCGTGACCCTAGTAAGTCAAAGTCAATGCGTTTGGTGCTTTACTTAATTGAGGTACATTGTGATGTACTGTATTAGCAAGTCAAGGATATCCTTGGGACAGCACCATCTTCTGTCACAGGATGTCATCAGCGTTGTCCTGTCCGGTGGCTGCGTGGGTCCTGGCATAAAACACACCCAGTGTTATGGTCTCCGCCTCAAACACCTCAAGTCGTCTGAGGTACATTGGCTGCACCCGGACCTGACCATGACTGAACTCACTCAGCGTTATGAGCAGCAGCACCTGGAGGCTGAGTGGAGGTCTACATGCATTGATGATTGTGGCGGGGTACATGTGTTTGAAATGAAATGAGGCAAAGCTACTGTGATTGTTACTTTTCCAGATATGACTTAAGGATCAGGTACATTCCATCGGACTTCCTGAGAAAATTCCAAGAGGACAGAACCACCATGCTCTACTTTTACCAGCAGGTCCGTTATGTTGTTTTTTGTATTTGTATTGACTTTTTAAAAATACAATATTTTTAAGGAGGGTTATAAGCATGTTTGCAGGTACGCAGTGACTATATGCAGCAGTTTGCTTCTAAAGTCAGTGATGGGATGGCGCTCCAGCTTGGTTGCCTGGAGATTAGGTAGTGCAAACTTCAAAGTACATACATCTGTATCAGTTTTGCATGGAAGAAAAAAAAACACTTGCCTGCTCTGTTATTGTGTTGGCAGGAGATTCTACAAAGACATGAATCCGAATGGACTGGAGAAAAAGTCCAACTTTGAGCTGTTAGAGTAAGTCAGTGCCCTGTGATTTGTGTGCAATCTCTGACAATCAATTGACAATACATTGTCAAACATATCTGAGATTCTGGAGTTCAGACAATTTGTAATCTCATACAGAAGTCTTTGCTGCCATGCTCTGTCCACCGCCAGGGACACAAGTTGTCTGTCTGTTTAAAATACTTTCTGAATCTTGGACACATATGTTTTAGAATGGTCCTCATAATTGAGAACACGTTTCACCTTATTCCGACACCGCATGAGCCTTTGCGTGAATTATGTGCACAACTTCCGGTACGAATGGAAACCAGCCTTTTGTTTGAATCGATTGATTGATTGAAATTGTTATTTCAAACATAAGAGAGTAAAATATAATAATAATAATAATAATAATAAATGGTTACTCTTTAAAAAGTCCACTTTCTATCACAGTTACAGACTTAATATGAGAACGGCGTAGGCGGATGATATTTAAAAAAAAGACGCCAGCAATGTCATGTTTAACTACTTTCCGAACTCTGTTGCTTCAGATGTGAAACAATGAGCCATCTCAAAAGCTCTGAGGCGGTTCACACAGTCTTTAGCTTCAAGCAGACGTAGAAGCCAACCAAACCTACTTCCCATTGCATGACCGGGACGCTTGTCTCATTGTATTCTGTTTTTACATTTTCCACACCTTCGAAACTTCATTGGATTTGGTGTTTTATGGGTAATCCGTGACCCCCAGGTTTTGTGGTTTCTGACTTTTCTCCATTAGGAAGGATGTGGGACTGGACTTGTTCTTTCCAAAAGAGCTTATCAACAGCATGAAGGTAGAGATCCATTCTGTGGTGTCCTCCGCCACCCAAAGCTGATTTGTGTTTTTTGCCTTAATGTACGTCAGCCGAAACAGCTACGACGCATGATCCGGCAGACATTTCAAGGCTACGGCACTCTGAACCAGGAGCAGTGCATGGTCAAGTTCTTCAGCACTCTGGCTCAGTGTTATAGCTATACACAGGAGAGATTTGCCTGCCAGCTGGTGGTGAGTCTGTGTGGAATGGAAGTGAGAAAGTGCAGTAGGCCTATGTAAACTTTCCATGAGGTGTACATTTGTGACATCGATTTATGCACCACAACATTAGGTACACCTGTATCAGTTGTTGTATCAAAAATTCAGGCAACAGGGGAACACCGACCACTACCAGTGCACCTGCTTCCTTTTCCACAGACAAGTTAACCCTTTCATGCAAAGTGGTCTCTACAGTTTAAAAGTTGCTTTCGCCTATATCAATTAATCTAAAAAATATTTAAATATTTTAAATAATAACATTAAATCATAAAAAATGCATGAAAGGGTTAAAAATATTTTTTTTAATTTAGATTAATTAATATAGGCGAAAGAAACTTTTAAATAGCTGTCCACTGTAGTGCCCACTATGCATGAAAGGGTTAACTATCCTGCAACACTTATAGTTCCTTCTTCAACGATCCCCAGTACAAGATACTTCCAGAGGTGCAGCCAGCAATGGCAACACTTTTTCATCTGCTATAATAAATTTAGTAACAGCACTAATAAGTTAACATTAACACTGCCAGTGCTTTAAAGCGGAAGTCAACCCAAATATATTTTTTTCACAAGAATATGTTCTATGCAGGCCCACTAGTTGAAACAAGGCAATATGATTGATATGAAAAATGAGTTAAGCAGCAAAATCCCCCCGTTCAGGGGGCGGCCATTTTGACACTTCTGCCCACTGAAAATTACATCACAGACCCTCAGGGCTCAGATAACGACCAATCACGGCTCACCTGTTTTCTGAAGCTGAGTTATTATTGGTTGTTATCTGAGCCCTGAGCAACTAACTGTGATGTAATTTTCAGTCGACAGAAGTGACAAAATGGCCGCCCGCTGAAATGGCTAAATACGGGTGGATTTTGTTGCTTAACTCATATTCCACAAACACAATATCAATCAGAATGCTGTGTTTTAACTAGTGGGCCTGCATAGAACATATTCTTAACAAAAACATGTTTGGGTTGACTTCCGCTGTAAGTGGCAAAAAATACGTGCTTGTACTCCCCTTTTTCGAATGTTGCCCGGTATATATTCAGAGTTGGGCATTTTACTAAAATTTCCTGGTCCGTTTATCGTCTTCGGCCTGCAGCCGGGGTACCCTTCCCTTTTAGGACCCAGAAGCTTGGGGCCAATGGGTAACGGACGATGACATAGACGGAAATAATCCAACTATGTACGTCTAGTGTTCATCACCTACAAAATGGGTGTTCGTCATAGGCGGATAGACGGACCGTTCCGTCACATGGGCGGAATGCCCAGCTCTGATTATTTGGTCGTTGACACCAGCAGTCTGACCGTTCTTGTTCTGTGCAATTATTGATATCGCCGGCAACAACTTGAACAAGCCACGTGAACACATTTATGGGTTCAACTATTTTCAACCAATGACACTATAAATAACTATTTTCAAAGTTCCTACACACAATGTTTACAATGTTTACATTATTCACTCTTCATTCCTCTTCACATCTTTATTCTGCCACACAGTCGACTAGCGAGATGCGAGAGAAATAGAACAACAGAGGGTACTGTGGGCTCATGTGAAGTGTGGGTATGCCGTAAAAAGACCCGGTACATGAGAGGCTAAAATTGAGAAGGGCTGGTAATCCGTACTGGTGCGTACCGGCCCACATAAAACATTGCTAATAACCATAGCATTATTACTGTTAATACTATTTGTATCCCTTCTGTAATCCCTTTACCTCTGTGTTTGTGGAAAACAAACATGCAACCCACATGGCAATGTCATATTATTTTTCAATGTATTGTTTGATCAGCTTTTGGTTTAAAATTATTAATTGTACCTTATGTTGTGGCTGCTGTTTGTACCTGTACCTGTACCCCTAGCTGATGGTAGGAAACATGTTAGACCATTGACCCATTTATGCAAGTTGTGGTCTGTGCTGCAGTATATTTTCACATACTGTATCAAGACAGATTCTTGTATGTGATTGTGTGTTTCCCTAAAGCATGGTTGGCGTGTAACGATAGACCTGGTCATTGGATCTGAAGGTATCAGTCAGCAAACGGACAATTCAACAGTAAGCTCACCCTCTTTAAATGAAATACATTCCTGCTTTATGGTACATCTTGGTGAAATAAAGATGCTTTTCTCCCAGCCCATCCTTCTGGCCACATTCTCTCAGGTGAATAGTATCTTGTTCTCTGCAGAGAGCCATGGCCGAGCTCTGCTCACCGTATACATAGAGGGAACCAAGCAGGTAACTTGCCCTTGCCTTGACAGCCTTGATGCTAAGTAATAGTGTCAAATTTGCATAAAATACCAGTGCCATGGTGGGCAATAATGAAGTCCAATAAATACTTTGTTACTTTACCTGAATATTTATTTTTCTGATATATTGTTACTTTCTCCCCCTACATTTAAAATCAGATACCTGTGCTTTCTGCTCTTTTGTAAAAATAGGCCCATTACATTTTTCAACCACTGCGGATGACAGTGGCAAAGGTAAAGTTAACCACGGTTGACATCTAGGTTGATTGCAACCATTGGGTCTTAGGTGGAAAAACAGGGACAGCAGTGAAGCATTCATGTCAATGACAACTGATTCAGAGAAGCAAGATATTCCCCATGAATGGCTTTATTTAAGTCCGTCATTTAAGAATGCTTTGTTAGCAATGAAAACGATTCATGGCAAATGCATTGTCTTGTGCCAGCCTAACAAACACCATCTTATGTCATTCAAAAATTCTCCATCTAATCTGAAAAAACATACAAATATGTTGTATTTTTGTTTTGTTTTGTTATTAGCCCATTTTCACATTTTTGTTACTCAGTTCACTCAGCATGTAGATTTGCATATTCTCAGACTTTTTTTTCAAGATTTGTCCCCCCCCCCCAAATTCTTTGAATTTAACCACAACAGTACTTTGAGTCTTTCTTTTTTCACGTGTCTGCACTTTTTAGATAGAGAATATGATCTCTATCATACTGTATAAACAAATGCTCATAACATACTGTGCCAGTGTTACATGACTTTATGGGTGCAAAGATCTCTGGCCTCCTTGTGGTTTAGTTTAGCATTAAATATCGTGTTCCAACCCACAGCCCCTCTCGGTGAGTACGGAGTCTATGGCTGTAGCAGAAAACATGGCCAACCTAATTGATGGCTTCTGCCAGATGGAATGCTCCCCTCAGAGCTCGCTTATTAGCAGGCCTAGCAAAGGTACATATTTGAAGCAGTGGCCTAAAATTATGAATGCATGTGACGCATTTGATAAAGTCGTGTATCATTTATTCTTACAGTGAGACTGAAACTGCCCGACATTCCAAAACAGTGAGTAAAACATTTATCGGGCACCGCCAAAATATACATGTCAACCCTAGAAAATTATTATTGGAACATACATGCTTCATCAATGTGATAAAGACTGTTTTTACTTTTGTGGCTAATATTCTGTAAATTACTATATACCGTAATGTCATTTGAATTGAATTCATTGCACCACTTTTTTTTTTTTAGACAAAATAATTGTAATAATAAGCAACTGCTTAATTACTGCATAAGAAAATAAACTGTAAGCTGAATTTGTAGTCTTTGTCTTTATTGGACATCTCAGTTTAATAATTGCTGTCTAATCTCTTTTAGAAATGATTCAACTGGACCCAATAAAGGTTTGTCAGAGTTTAATACAAAACTTGACCACTTGCAGTCAACTCATATCCACACACAGTAAACATACACAGGGACATTTTCAGCATTTCTTTCTTCTGTCTTCAGATTCAGACATTTACGTTGAGATTCCTGAGAGTCCAATAAAGACGTGGGGTGAGTCAGGTTTCACTAAAGCCAAATAATCCATGAAAATGTGGCATGATCATTTCAAAAAATTATGATTGTACATTCAGAGAAGCAAGGGATCTCCCGAGCGGATGTCATTGTAGGTCAGATCCTGGGTGAGGGCTTTTTTGGAGAGGTTCACAATGGTGTGTATAGAAGCCAGGTAAATTGATCTGCACTGTAATGACATCACTGCATCGGCTACCATGTGTGATCAAATCATTGCGGTTAGTTACTGTGTTTTGTGTCAAAAGACAGGCGAGACAATCCAAGTGGCCATCAAAACCTGCAAGGACTGCTCAGCAGGTGTGAAGGAAAAATTTCTCATTGAAGCTGGTCAGTTTGTTTCATTCACTTAAACTTACATGCATGCTTTTCTTGAAACAAATCACATAAATAAATGCCTTAAATGCTCTTTGCAGATTTGATGAAAAATCTGGACCACCCCCACATTGTGCGCCTGATTGGAGTCATTAATGTTGATCCGGTCTGGATTGTCATGGAACTCTATGAACATGGAGAGGTGCGCTTGCATTTTTAGAAATCGTTGTTGTGTTCCTCACAAATGACATGTTAATGCTGAAAGATAAAAACTAATTTTTGACTATGATCTAGTATATATATTCCATATACCATGTAAATACTGTAATCCCCTCCTGAGGCTATGTGAGCGGAATAGTCATGCAGGTGTGGGCAAAGTTCTGTGTTCAAAGGCTAGACTCGATTTTTAAAACACACAGATGGGCCGGGTCATACTTAGATTGGGTTGAAAAAAGACTGAAAGGCTGAAGTAAAATTGTTTATTTAAAATAATAACAATAATAATAAAATAATTCAATCTCATTTTGAATTGTGCAAAATATAGAGTATTAACTATTACTGGACTCATAATAATATAAATGCTTGGATTGAAGAATTAAAAGTGGCCCAATGGGTCTTAAATCTCCCACCCTAGACATCACAGCAATCACAGCAATAGACAGACGACGGAAGGGTACCCACACTGCTGACGGATGACGAATAGCGGATGCTCAATTTTTAGTAAAATGCCCAGCTCTTCTAATTAATTGCAAAACACAAAACGGTGTCGGCTCTGATTAGCTGTTAGCTAGCACACACTTAGATAGAAATACACTATAAGCAGCAAAACAGCAAATAAAATGACATTCTGTAGTAAAATAAGCTTAACAAAATGTTGCTTTTTGCTTAGATTTGGGCTGATTATTATTTTTTTTTTGTGCCAGTCCAGCCCTGTCCTTGAAGGAATCTGACCGAACCGAGTGCCGTACTTTTTCTCCTTTCCAATGCGTTGATAAATGGTAATGCTTCTGGGCATGGGACAGAATAATAGAGACCTTAATAGGCATGCTGGTGAAGGGAAGAGAAGTGATGAGGAAGTGATGGGCAGGTGTGGTGTCTGAAGAGTAGGCAGTGGATTTTGCAAAGAGGAAGGAAATGGCTGTTGTGATAGTTGATTTCAAAAGAGAGAGGAACATATAGTCAGCTACAAAAATGGAAGCAGGTACACACAGGTGGAACTATATTCTTTGTAGATGATGAAACCTGAGAGAGATTGTAGACTGTAAAGTGCTGGCAGAAAAGAGTGTTGCCAGGCAACCCTTCGTGGTAGCATGCATCGGTGCAGATGGTACTGGGGAACACCTCGATCCGTCCCCCTTCCTGTCTCCGCCCTCAACTTTCGCTCGTAAAGGCGATTGCACCGATCTCCGGTGAAACACGGGACTTATGTACGTCCGAGCGTTTATGCCCTGTTTCAACTCTGATGCATTTAAATTAAACAAGAATGTCAAAAGTTGCACCTTCAAGTCAGTATTTCCTTTTCCTGAAGACAGACCTCCAACGCGGCAAGGCAGATGAATCTTATCTTAAGTCCAGCATAATTTTTTTTTTTTTTTTACTCACGTTAACACATGTTTTCCTGTATGTGAGTAAGGCTGGGAAGCGCTGGGAGTACGCGACTCCTTCGTTGTGGTGTTGAGAGCTCTAAATTCCCACTCTTAGTAGAACTTGAACTCGCCGTAATTCAGCTGACACGATTCACTCTCACACTGTAAAAAAATATGTCTGCTCAACGTAAAAAAAAAAAAAAAAAAGGATATTTTTCTCCACAAACATTTGTAGCCCACTTTATTTCTAGCTCTTGTGGCATGTACTCACCACTATCTGAACTGAAATTCAGAACTTTAAAAATATCCGTCATATCTGTGCTTTTTCATTTCAGAGCTTAATACTTAATTTTTTACAGTGGGAGAGAAGTGCCTGTTATTGTGTGCTGAAATAAGAAGAAAAAATGAAGAAAGAAAAAACTGTATGAGTAACTGTAGTCTGATTATTTGATTGGGTAAAGTAGCAAGGTTGATTAGTTGTAGGTGGGAAGAGTAATTTGAGGTAGGGATAGACCGATTATCAGCCGGGCCGATTATCAGCACCGATATTTGGCTTTTTACGAATATCGGCATCTGCCTTTTTTTAAACTCTGCTGGCCGATAAATCAATTTAAAACTGTGGAAATCAAAACAACGATGTGAAAGTTTAACATTTCTGTCATTTTGAAAGTTTCGTTTACAGTAGAAAACTACATGGAGCTATTGTTGAAGTTTTCCTTTATCCTTTTCAAGACATGCTGACAATCCTGGGTGCTCACTGATCTTTTTTTTAGAATTTTATAACAGATACTGTCAAATTTTTGGGGTAATAATGATTTTTTTTTTAAATCCCCATTATGCAAACCTGAAACATTGTTCAATAAAGATGCTTAAAGACGTTACAGCAAAGTTAAGAGTAAATTTTTTCTTTAGAATTTTATGCCAATATTTTCATTTTAACTGAAAATGAATATCGGCTCCAAATATCGGTTATCCGCCTCCTTGACTACTAATAACCGGTATCAGTATCTGCCCTGAAAAAAGCATACCGGTCTATCTCTAATTTGAGGAGCTGATGAATGAGGAAAAAGAAAGAGAAAGAAGAATAGAGGACGTGGAAACTGTAATAGCAAGTGAGGAAAGCTATGAGGAGGATAGACTGGAAAGGCTGTTGGTCTTACTAACATACTGGTGAAGATATGTAAGTGCGTAAGTAAGATGGCAATGGAATTTTCAACAGGATCTGAGAGAATGGGAAGATGCCTGAGGAAGGGAGAAAAGTGTGTAGGTGGCAAATTTTAACAACAAGGGTGATATGCACAGCAACTGAAGAGGAATTAAGTTGTTGAGCCATATAACGAACACTTGGGGAATAGTATTGGATGCCAGGTTACAAAAAGGAGGCGAGATTTGTGAGCAAAATTGTGGTTCCGTGCCTAGAAAGAGCACCACAGATTTCACGGTTTCCCTGAGAATGGTAATGGTGAAGTACAGAAAAGGTCAGAAGGAGCTGCATTATGTCTGCGGATTAAGAAAAGGAAAAGAAAAGCAAATCTGGATTTGCACATACAGTACTATGTGTTCGTCTAGTCCAAGACATGTATGAGCACAGTAAGACAGTGCGACGTATGTTGCTGGAATGACGGAAAAATTGAATGTGGACGTGGGACTGCATCAAGGATCAGCTCTGAGCCCCTTCTTGTTCACTCCGGTGATGGGCAGATTGACTGATGAGGTTAGACAGGAGTCTCCTTGGACTACATGTTTGCAGATGACATTATGGTCTGAGGTACACACGTCAGTCCGTCACTGATGGTGACAGCCTGGGACGGCCGGAAATAATGAGCGAAGGATGACTGACGGACTGACGTGCCCACCTCTGATTTTGATCTGTGGTGAGAGCAGAGTGGTAAAATAATCAAGCACGATGGACTTATGCGCTGTAAAGATGGAAAATGAAAGTCAGTTGCAGCCAAGACAAAGTATGCGTGTGAATTAGGTATGTAACGTTACATTTTTGATACAATACGAACGATATAAGGCTTAACACATTTTTTTGCGATAAAATTCAGCACAATAAAGACGATTTCTATATGATATTTCCATCAAAATTATGATACAGTAACAATCACTAATTAAAGGTAACTCGAAATCAGGGGTCACCAACTCCGGTCCTCAAGGGCCCCTAACCTTCATATTTTAGTTGTCTCCCTCCTCCAACACACCTGATTCAAATGATCAGAACTCATTATTTACCAGCCCCTAAAATCATTGCAAGTCAATGAGTCATTTTATGTTTCTCTGTGTTTACGGTCAGCTGGGGAAATATCTGAAGGAGCAGAAATATATCGTGACAACAGAAACATTAATCCTGTACTCTCTACAAATCTGCAACGCCTTATCTTACCTGGAGGGCCTCAACATGGTGCACAGGTACGTGCAGATGACCTTTTTCCTCTTCATGTGCCATTTCTTAACTTCGTTGCGCGTTCTACCATGCTTGTGTAGAGATATAGCAGTGAGAAACATCCTTGTGGCATCTCCTGACTGCGTCAAGCTTGGAGACTTTGGTCTCTCTCGTTACATAGATGACCAGGAGTACTATAAAGGTATTCAGAAGCGCAAAGATTTCAGGTGCCAGTGTTCCTTCTATTGTAATTTCTCTCCTTGATTATGCAGCATCTGTTTCAAGAATGCCAATCAAATGGATGGCGCCAGAATCCATCAACTTCCGAAGGTTCACCATTGCCAGTGATGTCTGGATGTTTGGTTAGAAACACCTTTGCAACTTTGATCTATAAACACTAGGGATGGGAATTTCGACTAATTTGCCCGCCGACTAGTCTAAAATTTTATTTGCGACTAGTCGACTAGTCTATAAGCAAGAAAACTTGAAATTTAATACATATTGAATTTGCCCTCAACAAAAGAAAGCGGCAGCATATCGCGTCATTTTACAAATTAGTTGGGTAATCTTTGCTGTGCGGTGAACATCGCCGCGCCTGGCTGGAACAAACGCTCTCATGCTCGTCTGCCTGGCCCCTCCGCCATCGACCTGCAGTTTCACATCGAGATTTACTTTGGATGTGGTTTCTCATCGCCCCGAGAGAGCGGTTGTAAGCGAGTTTATGCTTACAAAGCGTACAGACGACCTTGTTGTCATCTACTGCATGAAAATACTGCCAAACGGTGCCGTTGTTTTTCGTGGTAGCTTCGACATCTTCAGAATTGACTTTTCTTCCTCAAACTTAGTGTCCCCGCTCCCTACTATGTGTGCATGCTGGCGGGGTGGGCGTGGAGCTGCGGGGCCGGATGAGCAACTCTCTCTCTTGGTGCTCAGCTTGTTGACAGAGGCTTGTTCGTGAGGAACAAGATGCGTGATTCTTAATGCAGCGTTTAACCGACTAGTAAAATACTAAACGTTTAAGAAACCGCAGACGGTTAAACGACTAGTCGCGCACATCCCTAATGAACACACATTTTTCGTATACATTCGTTGGATATGTCATTCTGTGTAATTAATTACAATTAATGGTCATTGTTAACAGCATTATCACAATAATGCTGAAAGAAATTTAAATGATTTTTTTAAAACAAATTTTATTCTAAATTGAAATGGAATGACACCCGCAACTCAATACACAATGCAATTAGAAATTATTAATAGCAGCAACCAAAAAGAATTTTCATGTCTGTCCTTTCTTCAGTGCCACTTTCTCTAATCCGTACATCATGGCCAGCCTCACCAATGTCTTAGAAACTTTCCCCTTCATCATAGCAGAAACTCTTCTGTCATATAACACCCCTAACAAATAAACATTGTGCAATAGCCTAAACATTGCGCAATACACACCACAACGAACAGACTGCGTTGAATGGATTGAATCTTAGCTGATCACCTTCTAAGCAGCGCTCAGTCTTTGCCTGTCCCTGGCAGTGGCACTAGCATACCACACACACAGTAATTCGTAGAGTACATTTTACACTGAAAGTCTATATTTGTATATTTGGTCTCGGTAAACAGAGTAAAATAGTCAGCGTAATATTTACTCTGAGGATTTTACGTTGAATATTTTACCCTCAAATTTTACTGGGAGCAAATATAGTCATTTTAGTGTAAATGTCCTCAGCAAATTTTGCTGTAAAGTGATGGAGGAGGTGAGACTTGGCTCAATGATAGCCATGTAGAACTGCACCAACATCTTGTTTGGCAGTTTGAGTTTTCTCGGCCGCCGCTGGAAAAACATCTTCAGCTGGGCCTTTTTGATGAGGGAGCCGATGGTCGGCTTCCACTTGAGATCGACACGTTTATGAAGTATTGATACTTTCCATACCTCATGTTATGTTATGTTTTGCAATTTGCATGTTCTAGAACATTATTTTACCCTCAGGAACAGTTACTGGAACAGTTTATGTACTTTTCAATTGTGACACTTGAATAAATATCAAATGGCATTTAAGTTAAAACTTTGGAAACACGTGCCTTGTTTTTTTTTTGTTTTTTTAACATAAATTTTTATATTTAAGTATCGGAATATGTATCGGATCGCAACCCAAGTATCGGGACCCTTATCGTCCCAGTCCTAATATCCCTGTCGATCTCCTTGACTTTCCTCAAAATACTCAATTTTATCAACTATATGGCGTTGTCACTCAATAGCAACTGGTGAGTGCAAGTCAAGGCCCAGTCAACGACTTGACGTAAATGAAGTCCATCCAGCCATCCATTACCTGTACCGCTTATTCTCGCAAGGTTCGCAGACGTGCTGGAGCCTATCCCAGCTGTCATCGGGCAGTAGGCGGGGGACACCCTGAACCGGTTGCCAGCCAATCGCTGGGCACATAGAGGCAAACAAACATCCGCACTCACAATCACACCTAAGGGCAATTTGTAAATGAAGTCTTGCATTAAAATTAACAAGAGTGATTGCTGTTTTGACAAATAAAAGACTCGACGCAAAGATGGGAACACCAGATCTTTATCAAACTTTACAACATTGTTCCATTCCCCAATCAATACCTCAAAATGGGCCGTCGGGGGGTACACTTTAATAACCAATTTATTCTGGGCTAGTTCAAATGCCCCAGCGCGTAAGAAAAAAAGAGCACTGTTTGAAAATGCAGCCTTTTTCCAGTCAAAGAGCCCCCGCGGTGCCCTCGACACATGTAAACCAGAAGTGTGTGTTTGCGTCCAAATAGGTGTGTGTGTGTGGGAGATCTTTTCCATGGGCCAACAACCATTCCTCTGGCTGGAAAACAGACAGGTGATCACCCAGCTGGAGTCCGGCGTCCGACTTCCCAAGCCAATGTTGTGCCCGCCCGCTGTCTACTCCCTGCTGACCAGCTGCTGGGCCTACGAGCCGTACATCCGTCCCAGCTTCCGCCAGCTCGTCTGCTCCCTGAGGTACTCCGCTTATTACAGCCCCTTTGGGTGCAAAGCGGTATTGCTCATTCCTTTTAAGGGGATATTATGGAAAAGCCAAGATCCAGCACACTGGATCTAAGGCTGGACTCTTCTTTGGCCCGGCAGTATAAGGGGCGGAATGAGAGCTGGCTCGCTGCATGAAACAGAGTCGCCCCTGTAAACAACCTAATGCCAGCTGTAAAAATATGCACGGTATTTAAGGCTTGATCCTGGAGTAATTTTCAAAAGCATGTTATCAAGACACATGGGAGCTAATATAAATTGTGATCAAAAAATGCATGTCGCCTTCAAATGACCAAATGTATTAGTCACTGATTGTGCTTTGATGAAAGGGACATTCTCAAAATAGAGGAGACAGATACACTACACTGCATCTCGTCCAGCTCACCACTGGGCCATGGCCACACCGAGCCTCCCCCAAAGGTGCTGCATAGTCACATGAAGGCACATTTCTTTCTAGCAGTTATTTGACCACTAACACATCATCTCATGTGATGTCTTATCAGCCTTCCAGAGTACGCCCTACCAGCCCCGACGTCTCACACAGTCAGGTTCGCTTCACACGTGTCCATAAAATTGCAGTGCATTGGTCACTCTCACACATTGTGTCATGCACGTATTGTATTGCATCGTGACAAAAAACAGCTTATGTTTGTGTGTGTTCACGTGCGGGTGTGTGTGTGGGTGTGTGCGTGCGTGCGTGCGTGCGTGCGTTTGCAGGGAACAGCCTGGGATGTGCCAGTTTGGGAGAAAGGGCAAGAAAATGTTGATGATACTCTGCGAAGGCAAAAAAGAGAGATGGCGATGGATCGTCAGTGGCTCGAGCAAGAGGAGAAACAACTGGTGATGCACCCAAATACACACACACACACACACACACACACATCCACGCACGCACGCGCAATCACATGGTTGATGTTGGTTTGTCTTGCAGGATCCTGCTATGCGACAGGCTTCAAATACAAAGGTGTAATATTTATAATCATAATAATGCATCCGTTTCATATACTGTGGCACTCTTCTGGACACTGAAAGACGATTCACAACGGAGACATTATTCACGCACTCACACATTCACGCTCTGGTGGGGGTAAACTATATATGTAGCCACAGGGCAGGCTGACCGAGGTCGTGGCTGCCGGTGTGTGTCCACGCCCCCTCCGACAACCACCAAATAGTCACACCCAGCCATACGCACGACTCAAACAGCCGACCGTACGCTTACCGAACGGCCCGTTCAGCCTCCTGAGCCACGGCCGCCCCCATTTGTTTTGAATCATCCAGCTCAAATATATGCACTACACTGACATATTTGCATACAGAATTAGTGCTCAACAGTTGAAGCTGTTAAAATTCATGTGAACCCTCAGTCTGTTTGTATCATTTAAATGTTTCAACAATTCAAGCTACTCTGCAAAACACACAAAGCAACAGCTGACCTGATCCTTTTTCATTTGCAGATTCCAGAAAAAAATCCAGCTAATAGTAAGTTGCCTCAGTGTGGCTTGACTTTCAAGTTAAACTTCACAAATGGTAATAGTGGGTAAGTAAAATAACACAAGTTGTTTTTAAGGTTCTCCACCAACGTCCCCAGCGCCTCCTGACGTCACATTGGTAAAACCAAAAACTTCTTATCAGTTGCGCCAATGATTGAATCAAATATGTATTCTTTCATTCAGGTGATTAGAATAGTTGTGTTATAGTCTTGTCCCACAGCTGAATTGGACCGATCAGATGATCAGGTTTACTCGGGCGTGATGACGATAGTCAGACAGGTGGTACAGCTGAAGAATGAGGTCAACATGCTGCCTGCCACAGAGTACCCCAACGCTGTCAAAGTAAGTGTGCGCCTTCTTTAGGTCTTTTTACATTTGATGTAATCTGGATTCACCCTCTCTATTGGCCCCCTCCTCGCCCCTCACCATCCAGGCAGTTGGCGTCTCTCTGCGAAGCCTCATTCAACACGTTGATGATGTCATGCCTGACCTGCACAGCTCAGTTACAAGCGAGGTAATGGCATCCCTTGTCCACTGTCTAACTGCAGATAAAGGCATAAAACCTTCTCAATGCCAGCCATCAACCAATACCACCTTTGCACTAACATTCCTGCAATGAACACACTTCATTTTTTTTTTTATGTAAAATGGCTACATTTAGACATGTTTTAAATCAGTTTTTGTGCTTATCTCGTGAACCTGACTCAGATCATAGGCACAAAGAAGCTGCTGAACAAGGATTTAGGGGAGTTGATCAATAAGATGAGATTGGCCCAGCAGAACTCAGTGACAACACTGAAACAGGAATGCCAACGACAGATGCTGGCTGCTGCACACACCCTGGCACTGAACTCCAAGAACCTGCTGGATGCAGTGGACCAGGCCCGTGTCAGGGCCAACCTGGTCAGGCTGAGACAAGATGAGGCCAGCTCAGAGGATTAAGGGGTCTTCTGTTGTTTGTTTTAGTGTAGAATATGTAGTACATACAGAAAAAAAACTGACGTATGTAATGTACCTGCATGTAAAGTATGTCAACTGTTCAAAATTGGAAATCTGCCACATTGCCACAAATTTTACAGTCACAATGCTCGCTGGAGCTGGCACTGTTGCCGGATAAAAATAAAGGACCAACTGGTTGTTTGAGAGTTTGTACAACATGCTCAGTCACCGCCATAAAAATGGGAAAGAGAAATGTTTGCAAATGAGTGCAGTTAGCAGATAAACTGACTTAGACGAATAAACAGATAAACTATTTAAAATATTTATTTCCATTTTAACGTAAGACGTTTTTAGTTTTTATTGCGCTATTTTGCAATAAAAATAATTATTGCAATAAAAATAATCATTGCAAAATAACACAATGTTATTTTAGGAGGAGAACAAACGTCTTCCACTTCCTGGTCATAGCTTTCAGTGTATGGCGGAGCTGGCATGACACGTCAGGTTTGAATAGATTTTTACATGACCCGTCAGGTTTTGATACATGCACGCAAAGGGAGAAGGTTTGTACTCAATGTTCACAGTTATTCATTCATTCATTCATTCATTATCCATACCGCTTATCCTCACAAGGGTCGCGGGCGTGCTGGAGCCTATCCCAGCTGTCTTTGGGCAGTAGGCGGGGGACACCCTGAATTGGTTGCCAGCCAATCGCAGGGCACACAGAGACAAACATCCGCACTCACAATCACACCTAGGGGCAATTTAGAGAGTCCAATCAACTTACCATGCATGTTTTTTGGACTGTGGGAGGAAACCGGAGTACCCGGAGGAAACCCACGCAGGCACGGGGAGAACATGCAAACTCCACACAGGGAGGCCGGAGCCGGGATCGAACACACGACCTCTGAACTGTGAGGCGGACGTGCTAACCAGTCGACCACCGTGCCGCCATGTTCACAGTTAACAAAACAAAATTGCCCTGCACGTTTTTCCTTGTCAGTTGAAATGGGCGTCCACTAGAGGGCAGACTATGCCTGTGAGAACAACACCGCAGGGAGGGAACGCACATGAAAAAGAACACTCTACAGTATTGTGCAGGCTTACCATGCGGAAGAGAACAGCGGTCTTTCATTTTTAAATAACCCAACACAACACATCAGCCAGTACTTGACCTGGTTCAGGACGAATAGAGCGACGGATGAAAACACACTTCATACCATGACGAGCCAACCAGCCTGTTCTCTCGCTTATCGTATTCCCATGTGTTTACTGTCCAGAAGTCTCGGTGCCCGGTTTGCTTTTGTCTCGCTATCAGGGAATGGTTGCAGGGACACTAGCTTGTCCGGGTATCCGAATGAAGCTCTCTGGTCACCTGTTTACATGACCTGATAATCGGATCAGTCGTGCTACAGGCGTGTGACATGCGGGGATCGATATAAATATCATGTGATTTATCAACCTGGAGTTCATTCACTTATTTAGCACAGTATTCACTATTGTTTTTACACTTTTATTAAAGCAGCATCTTGATAAAAACAAGTTAGAAGTACTTGCTCAGACTAATACTTGCTCAATATCATAAAACTGCAACCAATCTTCACCAAAATTTATGCGAGGATCTCTTCTTATGTCAATTTCAATCGCTGCAAATATTAAAACAATCACCCTAATATTTGGGATTTTATGAGCATAACCGCTTCCTCTCCATAGGCGCTCATTACACCTTAACGACAAAACAGTTTTACTGTCCATAAAATCCAAAATATTATGGCTATCCTTCTAATCATTTCAGAGGGTGACTAATACTATAGTGTGGTGTTTCCCACACACATAAACTATCTGATCCCGTGGCACTTGGCACCCCATCTTATTCAGTGGCTTGTTGTAGCGCAAGCATATTAGCACAACGTTCAAAGCGCATGTTGCGGAGCCGTGCTCTTTCTCCACAAAATGAAAAGGAGCACAGGTACAGCGCCGAGGTGGTAGTCTTTTCAAACGAAGACTCTCAGACTATTTATTTCTGTGATCCTCAACTATGGGAAATGCCGGAAACTAGCGTTTATCATAACATTTTCTCATCCTCGTCTGGCGAGCCAGTTCGAAACGTTGCTCTTGTAGTCACAGATTCAACTTCTCCTACTTGTTGATACAACCGCCAACAACGCAACAAGTTCAATGCAGTTTCAAATAAAACACTCCGTGGAACGAAACCCGCTGTAACAAATACAACAAATATGTACCAGAATTCGCTCACGTAATCATTTCCTCATGAGAGCCCTCAGGAAGGACCTGGATATGTAGCTGCTTAGTTAGTACAAGGTCCAAGATCCTCTTGGAGCTAAAACAGGATCCTTGAGCTGCTGCAAACATAGAACTGGTGCCTTCACCAGAACTGGTGCTCCATCAGCGCTGATCAGCTTGGCACTGCAGGGGGTGAGGGACACCAGAAACAAGGGAGGTAGAATGTGCGGTAATTGGAAAGGATGAGCTCAGTGGACCAAGGGAACAGGTTGCACCATAGGAGTTAAAGTGATAGGGACAAATGTGGCGAGCCAAAGACAACCGTGGGATGACATTAAGAAACATTTGTGGAACGAGATGACTTAAAGACAGGAGTGAAATGATGAAAATTGGAAACAGGGTGTAGCGACCGTGGGGGTCACTCGTAAGAGTGTAAATAGTTGATAGCGGCCGGGAGCAATGCCTGCATTATTCCTGCCCGCCTCTAGGGGCACCACGTCAAAGTTTTATGTTATTTAGAGGGGAATTTGACAAAAAAAACTCATTAAATCAATCATAAAATGTGAAGGCGCTACGATAAAATAAGTTGTGAGCTCTTGGAATAAAATAGAGGTTAATACCTTGACCCAAACACACACAATTCACGCTTGATTTCGATATATGGACAATGTTTATTGACTACAACTAGTGGAACATTCAGGAAAATGCTACAATATGGCAAGCCTAAAGAAATGAAGAAAACAAGAAAACAAATATCGAAAATAATAGGGAGGTAAGAGAAGAATGGGACGTGTGAAAGTAAGGATGAATAGAGTCAAGTCGGCGGGCTTTATGAAATGCTTTATGGAAAGTTTGCTGCCGCTCGCTACCAATTTTGTCTGCACCCACTGGAAAGCCCTGGCGACCTACAAAGTGGTCACTTACGTTTGCCGAGGCTTTCGTGATGAGCGAAGGGGGTAAGGACCTTCACTCGTTTGCAGGTGGAAGGAAAAAAAGGGAAAAAGAGGAAAAAGCAGACTGCTTTGAGCGGGACCAAAGCTCGGTTGGGTTCTCATGGAGTCTGGTCGCTGTGCGGTGTTGGGCTCCAAAAGGGGGCAAAATTGGTGTGTTGCTTCAGCATTTGCTGCGGGATGCTCCACAAAGTCTGTTTAAAGGCCGTCCGAATCCACATCCGTTGTCTGTAGAGGTGGTCCAGGCGACGAAAAGTGGCTCCTTATCAGGAGTTTGTGTCTTTATGAGTGCATGTCTTTGTCAAATCCAATTGCCGGGGTCCCCTGGTGATTCAATTGTGTTGAAGTGAGGCTGGAGCTGACTTGATGGCATCTCCTGGCTGAATCTTGTCTCCAGCCCTGGAGATGTGGTCCACATGAAGGCACATCCGCTACAGGGTCAACAGAATGACAATGATATTTATTTGACTGCCACCATTACAAGAAAAAGAAATAATTAATATAGTCAACAAACAGACAAACCAGGTAGACAAACAAAACATGGGGACAGACTCCGCACCACGACAAGCAACAGGACACATCATGCACAAAAACAGGGAGCTAAAATTACAGAGGTTAAGCCCATAAAATAGGCTATAATAGAACCTTATGGTCACAGAAATAAATTTAACATTAGACACAAGTGAGGCCGCACTTTGTGTCGGAAATAGACAGGGTTTTTTTTTGTTTTGTTTTTTCCAAAATGGCCCCCAATCTGCCAAGAAATTCTCTTCAGTCCATATCTCTGCTTCTGTTATCGCTATAATGACAAATTTGCTGTCAAACGTGGGGACACTGAGCCTGAGCGGACCATGTTCCACACTTCTATTGTTAACGCGTCTGATCGGAGGGGTGGCCGTAAGATGATCGATGCCTGTTGCCCAAGCCGTTGGTGGACATCAGTGATAAGGGATGTCGTCAAGATGAATGAGTCCTACCAATCCTATAAATCCTTTTTGGCCTGTGGGTCTCCGGAGGCAACTGATGGGTACCGGCAGCTCTACACTGTCAACAGTGTCATCAAAGGTGCATGGGAGGTCACCAAACCTACATGTTTACATGTGTTTTATGGACTAGGTGAAGACATTCGACCCTGTCCACCGGGGGATCTTTGGGAGGGTGCTCCGGGAGTATGAGATACCAGACCCCTTTGGTCCCTGTTTGGGGAGGTACTATATTTTACATTTTTCTGTTTCGGGACCGCCTTCTGTGAGGGGAGAAAGTTGATAAAATGGGGCCCGAGAACTTTCTATAGAACATACTTTTTTTCACAGTCTCAAATGTTGCACATTAGCGAGTACCATTCGCTAAAGTATCTACTGATACAATGTGTATGCGTGTGTATGTAGGGTGATTGCTTGTGGCGACAACAGGGTGACAACTGTTATCCGCGCCCTGGTTTGACTTTAGTGTGGTCTTTCTGGCATATCGGACGGAACCAATGTGGTTTTAGTCGAGTCCTCGCCAGAGTATTAAGTGGACATTTCCTCACGAATCACAAGCAACTACGACTGCCCAAGAAGTGATCATTTACTCACTAATCACAAGAGCAGACAATTACGACTGTGACAGCACTGTAAGTACTTTGTCTGAAGTTACTTATGTTTAACAACAACAATTCTTTTGTGTTTTATCTGACATTTTTGTTTTGAAATGGCTTAGTAATTTGCTTTTGGGCTCTGCTGGGATGCTTTACAGATATGACCTGTGGCTATTGCGTACACTGTAAACACAAAAAATGTTACTCAGAAGTATTGTGTCCATATGAACTAACTCACTTTCTGATAACTTGTTCTGAACACTCATTTTAATCAAGTTGTTAATAATTCCTGATGAAATTAATCTACTCAGTTGTCTGAGTTTACATGTCTTAAACAAATTAAGTACTGGATTTTTTTCGTAGTGAAATGCTGTCTATCCCATAGGAACTTCATATTTTTGTTGTTTTTCCTGTTACAAAAACATTTAATGCGTACAATAACTATTATATCCTTGACGGCATAACAGTATTTAAAAATAAAACCCATCCATCCATCCATTATCTATACCGCTTATCCTCACAAGGGTCGCTGGAGCCTATCCCACCAGTCTTTGGGCAGTAGGCGGGGGACACCCTGAACTGGTTGCCAGCCAATCGCAGGGCACTAATTTTATAATATAGATGATAGATTAGCACTGTGGCGGCATGGCTCAGCGTGGTCGTTTCTCAACCAGGAGGTTGTGGGTTCGATACCCGGCCATTGTGACCATGTTGAAGTATCCTTGAGCAAGATACTGAACTGGGGGGTTCAGTTGTTCCTGATTCTGTATCATCAGAAGGTAAATGAGGTACACTGTGTGAAGCACTTTGATTAACAAAGGTAGTTAACTGCCATATAAGTGGCAGCCCTTTTAACCATTTAGCACTATAAACTCAAAATAATTAAGTTGGTGGTAGTACTGTGCACTCAATATTAATAGCATGTTTAAACGTAAAGAGTTCAAGTTAAGTTTACTTATTATTTCTAAGGCAATGAGTTTCCATATTTTTTTAAATAAACTGAACTTTTTATTTTTTTACAGTGTATGAAGAAATATTGAAACAATAGAAACAACTCAAATTAACAATCATTTATTTTTATTGCTTAATTTCATGTATTGCGAATTATGTTTGATATGCCTTTTTTGTTGTAAGTGCGCAGAATCGTATTTCCAATTGTATGTACAGTAATGTACTTATACTTTGAATTTTGTCTGTTTAAAATTTGCCACATGCGACGATAGATAATTAAGCAGTAGTATCCTTTGGTTGTCAAGTGTAAACAATTTTACTCTTCTTTTGCACAGGATGGACTCGAATTTTCACAAATTCCTCCAAGAGCAGCAAAAGTTAGATGATAAGGTCATTGCAACCTTTATTGAGGGGAAGGTATGTACCTCTGATCATAACATGTCATTTCATCAAGGTGGATATCCAAGGAAATGTTAGTGCGTCATATGTGTAGTATGACATTGAATGCAAAAATCTGTAAAGTTTTTAATTTTTACACTTACAATATCAGTCTCGGTAATCAAGTTTCATATATGTATATATATATATATGTATATATCTATATATATATATATATATATATATATATATATATATATATATATATATATATATATATATATATATATATATATAAATATATATATATATATATATATATATATATATATATACACACACATATATACATATATATATATATATATATATATATATATATATATATATATATATATATATATATATATATATATATGCGTCCTTCTGTGCTTGTGTCCATATTGAGGTAAACTTAAAAAAAACAAGTACTGTAACCACAATTGAAATCAAACGAAATTGAGCAATTGACTGTGAGCACTAACACATTTGGGGCCAGATATAATCCTGAAATGAAGTTATTTATTAATGCATTATTTACTTTCCAACAAAATGAGACTAGCCATGAAATTCACACTGTTGGAGGAATGCACCAATGTTTGACATGTTTGCAGTCACCACTGACCACTGGGTCTTCAACTTTTTACCAAGGAAGGCCAAAAGAATACAATCCAGTGAGTCAGCACTGTGAATATTGTATATTTCTTCTAGTACTTGCTCAAAAGTTGTCTTTTTTTATCCTGAAAACTTTAACTGCAAAGTTTTGTTCCTCAGGAGAAAGTATAAAAATACATTTATAATTTTGCCATGCTTTGTCAAAGTCGGTATGGCCAAAAAGGAGTTAACAAAGTGCCTGTGAAATGTTGCTACGTACCTGTATAAAAGCGAGAAAGCAAAATAACATGAGGTTCTTGTCCAAGAAGTCTCCATCAAAATGTCCTTCATCCTTAAGTCTGTGGAAGAGATCCAGCCAGAATTCCACACACTCTCCACGGAGAAAGCCCCACCAACTCTCTATTCTTTGATTTGATGTACTTCTTCCAACGAGAAAGCTTTTGTCACCAGCATGCGCATCATTGTGGGTCCGACGAAGTAAACGCTGCATATCTCGAATGAAGCCGTTTTCTGTCCCCATGTCTGTTCTAACGAAGCGCGCACATCCACCTAATTCATTCACAGTTTCTAGAAAGTAGCCACTGATGACATTTGGATCACTGCTTGTGTGGTATGCATTCAGCCACAAAATTCGTCTGGAAAATACATCGATGGCTCCATTGATACAAATGCCAAATGGCTTTAATTTGTCGTATGAGTCGACATGCCATACAAAATTTGGCCCCTTAGCAAAATATGCTTGTCTGTGCAGTCTTCTTCTTGTTCTAAATTTAGTGCCTTCTGGATCAACTGCGGAAAGGAGCAGTCGTACATCTTTCTTACGTACACGCAGTCCTCTGTCTTTGCATTTAGTGCACATCCACCTGTAGCCATGGAAAGCTCCGGAGACTTGTAGCTCCTCTCTGAATAAGTCCACAACGGTATGTGGGAGGTCATATTGGAGTCGGCGGTACAATCCATGCTTCTTGAGAATTCGTTTGAGGGATCTCAAACTCAGAACAATCCTGTGTTTGGAGCTCAGCACATACACAATGTGTTTGTAGTTCAGACCCAAATGAAAATAGAGTTCTATGAGCTGAAGTTGATCCATGACGTCACATGCGTTCTGCAGGGGTGGCAAAATAGAATTTTGTTTTGATTTCTGAATCAAACGATTTCTGAAAATACTGCGAATGTTTAAAACTTGACGCACGAAAGTTTAACATAAGCGAGCCATTTCAGACAAAAACGTCAGATAAACACAAAAGAATTGTTGTCGTTAAACATAAGTAACTTCAGACAAAGTACTTACAGTGCTGTCACAGTCGTATTTTTCTGCTCTTGTGATTAGTGAGTAAATGATCACTTATCCGGCAGTCGTAGTTGCTGGTGATTCGTGAGTAAATGTCCACTTAATTCTCCGGCGACGACTCGACTAAAACCACATTGGTTCCGTCCAATATGCCACAAAGATCACACTAAAGTCAAACCAGGGCAAGGATAACAGTTGCCACGATAGGGTGATTGCTTGCGGCGAGCGAAAAAGGTTGCAAATGAATTTGACGCACGAAAAATGAACATAAACACGTTGGCTAATTGTAGCCGTTCGCTGCTAAATCTGCTCAAGCAACACAATCGAACTAGATCAATACTATGTCTATTTGATAAAAGGGGATGAAAGTTAAAATAAACCACGCCATGACTGTTCTAAAAGTGTTTCACAAAGCATTGCACTACATTATAGTAACAATACACCTCCTAATTTACCTTGACAGATATACGACCGTGTGTACGACGGAATGCTAGCGGTTTGCTAAACTGTGGGTATGATTAGTAAACTGTGGGTATAGATGAGTAAACTGTGGGTACAGTTTATTAAACTGTGGGTACAGATTAGTAAACTGTGGGTACAGATTAGTAAACTGTGGGTACAGTTTATTAAACCGTGGGAATAGATTACTAAACTGTGGGTACATATTAGTAAACTGTGGGTACAGATTAGCAAAAAAAAAAAAAAAATTTCACACCCTGGCACCAGAGGGGCTCCGTAGTTGTCCATGTATTAGTTATTCATCTTTTATTTTGAAGGTAGATAACGGCACTCACTGGTGGTGGATTACCATAATGCACGGTATTAACAATCGCTCTGGCAGCTGTCTTGACTTTGTTTTTCCATGCGCCTTTACTGCTCCCCCTCCCCCAGGTGGTTGCCTGCCCCAGTGGTGCTGTCCTCTGCACGCCCCTGCATGTTCAAATCAAAGTAAATTCGGGTTCAAGTCAGTCGAATCGTTCATACATTTTTGCCAAGCAAGCCATTAAATTAGTGACTTAAGTCGACGAGACTCCCCCACCTCTTAGATGTGCTGTATGTATCCTCAGTTTAAAGAAAAGAAGGTGGAAGAAAAACAAGGCTTCCCATTGTCATTAGCTGTCAGACACCCAAGGGACTCAGGAAAGAACATGTTTGCACAGACCTTCTACAAGCAGAAAGACTTTGAAGGGGTTTGTTAATGAGATACAATATTTAACATGGCAAAATGTACAAAATGTCCATCTGTAATATTCCACATTTATGTTCTTTAGCTATTGATCCAACCTGAGACTGACAGTTTTCGGCTGTTTTCTGCTGTCTATTGTATATAGCATTTGTGATCATTTATTTTGTTGTTGTATGTAAAGTGCTTTGTTACAGCTGTAGCTGTTGTAAAAAGTGCTATATGAATAAAAATTATTGTATTGTTGGGTTCGATCCCGGCTCCGGCCTCCCTGTGTGGAGTTTGCATGTTCTCCCCGTGCCTGCGTGGGTTTTCTCTGGGTACTCCGGTTTCCTCCCACATTCCAAAAACATATGCATGGTAAGTTGATTGGACTCTCTAAATTGCTCCTAGGTGTGATTGTGAGTGCGGATGTTTGTCTCTGTGTGCCCTGCGATTGGATGGCAACCAATTCAGGGTGTCCCCCGTCTACTGCCCGAAGACGGCTGGGATAGGCTCCAGCACTCCCTGCGACCCTTGTGAGGATGAGCGGTATCGATAATGGATGGATGGATGTATTGTGTTGTGTTGTATGGAGAATGACATGCATCTGCTTAACATCTGCAACTTAACATCTTCCAAGCCAAAAGGTTTTCAGTTGGTAATTATTCCTTGAATGGTGATTTAATAAACTCTACTGTTAAATATGATGCCTAGTTATTTCAATCCCACACAAATACCAGATGATTTCGACACGTGTTATGAAACTCTTCAATATGTAAGAAAAGAACATTATTACCCGTACTCCTCTAGGCCTGGGCGTTGCCTGTTGCATAAGAAAGTCAAGCTCCTCATAAAGAGGCTCTGCAAGTTTTGCCTGCCAGAGGGTGTCTTTCACATTTACAGGCAGCAGCTGCAAATCATCCTGAAACAACTTCTTCCCGGGTGAGGATTCCAGTCACTTGAATAACTCTTGTTTTTTAGGTTTTTTAAATTATATTTTGTCTCTTTTGTGTGTGTGTGTGTGTGTGTGTGTGGGTGTGTGGGTGTGTGGGGGTGTGTGTGCGTGTGTGCGTGTGTGTGTGTGTGCATGCGGGTGGGGGTGCGTGCGTGTGCGTGTGTGTGCGTGCGTGTGTGTGTGGAGGGGGGGAGTGTGGTTGCAGGGTTGCGTGAATATATATGTATTTATTTTTTTGCTTACTTTATGAACTTAAAAACAGTTTTTACAGCTGCAGAAACAGGCTTCCCACAATTACGTTTGTCTTTTTTTTGTCTTTTTATTTACTGCCGCAATTGGGCTTCGTTGTGTATCGTTGTTAAACATTATGGTCCACCCTACCCCCACGCCCCCCACAATGAGCATTCACACTTAATACACAGGAACATGCATGCATGATTAATTGAATACGCTTTCACTTATGTATATATTTATGTTTGAAATGCACATTTTTTGGACAGCTTTCTCATATGTTATCCAGCATAAAATCCCCATATGTTCATGACCCTTTAAGATCAGTTGAACATAAAGCCTTTGCCTTTCCCAGATGCTTGCAAACCCAACAAATAACTGGTTTCTTGTGCTTGGATGCAGGATGAAAAGGAAGCTAATCCTCGATGTGGACACAGGCGTGGATGATGCTCAGGCCATCATGATGGCCTTGTCAGCGCCCGATGTGGAGGTACTGGGGATCACCTGTTGCCATGGAAACACCCCCCTTGAGAAAGTCCTGAAGAACACCCTGCGGGTTCTGAAGGTGTGCAACAGGCTGGATGTAAGTAGCTACACGTTCCAATCCTGATTGAACTACGTCCACGCTTTGGAGTTTTGACAAGCCATTAAATCCAAAGATCCCAGTGTACGCGGGATGCTCGCAGCCCCTCCTGTCCAACAAACAACATGCCAGTGATTACCATGGGAAGGACGGGCTGGGTGACGTGCCAGATCCAGATGCTCCGGGATTGGAACTGGTGCAGAAGAAAAAAGGTGTCCAGGCCTTAATCAAAATGGTCAAGCAGAACCAAGGAGAGGTAAGACAGGCAAGGCTACTTTTCATTATCAAATGCCAAAGTGAGAGCCATAGCAGGCCGTGTCTTAATTGTACTGTAGGTGACGCTGGTGGCCACGGCACCTTTGACTAACCTTGCCGTCGCAGTGCAACTGGACCCTTCCCTTCCCAAGAAACTCAAAGCTCTGTACATCATGGGAGGCAACATTGAGTGTACACGTCTATCGCCTCCAAACATGCACTAGAACCCTTTTTTTCTCCGTGATCTGTTGTATAACATGCCGTGTGATGTGTACAGCCAGGGGTAACACCACAACATGCGGGGAGTTTAACTTTGTTGCCGACACAGAGGCTGCCTACATTGTTTTGGAACGCTACACTTGCCCCACCACCATCGCCTCCTGGGAGTTCACCTGCAGTAACAGCCTCCCCTGGGTAAGCCTGGAGTCTCAACTTCAAGTTATGTATATTTTTTGAATGCTTTGACTTTTATGTTTTCTGTCTTCTCTCCGCAGTCTTTTTGTGACCAGTGGCTTTCTCTGCAGACTGAAAAAGCTGTTTTCATGAAAAGCATTTCATGCCTCTCCAGGACGGTAAGAGTCTGGGCTCCATTTTAGCATGTAGAGTAGTTACACCTAAAGGGACATACAGCATTACACAGACACATTTTCAGAAAGAGGCACCGAACAAATAAGTAGTTGAAATTTCACACTTGTTGAATATAACACTTTTTATATGCAAGCAATTAAATCAATTTTCCATACTATGTCCCCTTTAAGGTGATGCAATTCACGTTTGCTCACCCCTCGACCAGGATTTTCTTTGACATCTTAAGTGGATATTTTCATGGCGTTGAATCGATCGCAACTGGACTGCTCTGGTTGTCTTAGAAAGTTGTCATCGATTAAATGCCATGTCATCTTCTAAACCGCTTATCCTATATAGGGTCGCGGGGAGTTGCTGGAGCCTATCCCAGCCGTCAATGGGCGAAGGCAGATTACACCCCGAACTGGTCGCCAGCCAGTCGCAGGGCACACATAGACACTGTCACTGAGCGGGAATCGATCCCACGCTGCCCGCACACAACTCGGGCGTGTGTACCACTACACTATCAGCGGACCCTCGATTAAATGCCATGAGAATAAATTAACCTGGATGAATGAGAATATTCACAAGCATCTAAGTGCATATTACCACTCTTCATGGAATGACAGAAATCTCAGTCAGCGGAGTACCAGAAGGAAATCACAGCAGGAAAAGGGTTCAATGCTTGCGACACCTATGCCCTGGCCGCCGCCATCGATAACTCACTCATCACAGAGAGTGAGCAGGTAAATGACAGTTTCTTTTCATTCTCAGTTGAGTTGAGTTTTAAAATGGAAATAAAGCCACATGCATGTGATGGGAATTTAGGTCGCTGTGACAGTGGAGCTGGGCGGGGCCTGTACCCGTGGCATGATGGTGTTGGACTACATGGACCTGCTTAAGAAGAAACACAAGGTAACCGTCATGAAGAAAGTTGACTTGGAGAAGTTCAAGCGGATGTTCATCGCTTCACTCAAGTAGGATCATTTGCAAAAGCCAAGATAAGAATTTAAATAAAATCTTCATTCAAAAAATATTTTTTGTTTGTTTGTTTACATGAACAGTTTAAAATTCTGTCCCTCCTTTGCACAGTTCAGGGTTTTTGATGCTCCACAGGTACTTTTATGTGCATTTTAAAAGCAGAGTGAACTACAGGAAAATCTTTTTTGCAAAATTCCCCAAGCTTTTATCGCACACATGGACACGAATAATTCCAAGCATGCGGGGGTTTTGAAAAAAAGTGTCTCTACTTCTGCAACACACAGCACATCAGCGACAGTTACAGCGAGACATGACGCAATGAGCTGCACTCTGTCTACTGACTCGAAGCATGAAACCTCACGACCGCCGGTCACCTGCTATACACACATCGCTTACTGCACTAACTCAAAAAAAATATCAACACGTAATATGGATGCAATATTGTACATTCTACAAAAATAACAGTAAAATCAGCGACAACAAGTGGCCACAGTACTCATCAGCTTCAGTAAATAACATGCGTCATCATTTCGTACTTGTGTTCGATGACAAATGTGCTCAAAACCTAAATTCTACGCAATAATCACAACACTGGGGAATATTTGGACTCAACTACTAACAGTATTGCAACTTATTCTCATTATTTTGACACTTTCACTCACCTGCAACACACAGCACATCAGCGACAGGTACAACGAGATATGACGCAATGAGCTGCACTCTGTCTACTGACTTCCGGGTCAAATGGACCCCCTAGCTGTCTAGGGTGCCTTAATTAATCTTACAAATCTTATTTTAGTTAGCCACTGATAAAATACTATAATACTTGCACATAAAACATGTTGAAAATTATTGTACCAAAATAATAACAAAAAAAAATGATATTCCTGGGTGAGGAGCATGGATGTCATCAACTTATGTACCCAACACTGTCCAACAACAACTACCATGGGCCCCACACTCTCCCCTCCAAAATAAATGTCGTCTCGACATTCGGACTGTCCCAGAAGACCTTGTCTTCAACCGCAGAGGAATGGAAGTCACTGGAGTCAGTTCTCAAGATACTCTGTTGATCAACAGTCTTTAGCATGACATCCATCTCCAACTTCATGCATGCACGCAGAAGACGTCACTGGCCAAGTGATATCTGTATCGTACTCCGTTTCTTTATACGGGCAGTGTATCTGCGACTGAAAGGCTTGACCCTATCCATCCCCCATTACCTCATTAATTCACACATGAAATATGTTACACATATACTTATTTCTACATGTGTCAAGCTCTGGATATCTGGTACAGAGTCTCTAATTATATGCAACGAATGAAACAACTTCAAAACGTTTTCCGTAATACTGCATCTATTCACTATTATCTTAACGCAACATTTTACAACATACTAAGTTACTTTGAACATTAACTTCAACGGTCAACACTACTTACACTATCTACGTGTGACTGAGGGTTGACCTAGTGTCGCATAGGTAAGTGTTTTGGGTGGTTGTCTGTTTCGAAAAGGATACTTTCTCGTTCGTGATGGCTGTGGGTCGATCTCATCAGCTTCATCAGATGACACCTCCGTTTCAGAGTCAATTTCTGCGACGGGTGACACCTCTCTTACAGGTTCGACCATTCCACCATCATCGCCATCTGATTGCTCATCCCCTTCATCGACGTGATCTTCCTCAATCCTCGGGTGGAATTCTTCCGCCTCCACTCTCAGCTGATGTTTAGGTTGGTCTGAGGGTTCTACTGGACGAGTGGTGATACCTCTCCAACAGCCGATGTTGTCTGAACTGCAGTAGAAGGTTCCTGTGGAGTACTCTAGTCCTTCCAGTACCATTCTCGGGTCGAATCACATAGACTGTGCTGTCTTTCTGTTTCCTCTTGACCACAACATGGACTTGATTCTCCCAATACGACCTTAGCTTGCCAGGTCCTCCTTTGTTCTTGAAGTTCTTTACTAACACTCGACATCCTGGCTGCAGCTCTGCTCCATAAACCTTTCGACATAAAGCCTTTTTTAACTTTCTTGTCCTTTCTGAGCAGTCTGTGAAGCCAATTTATATGCCTCTTGCATCCGCTTCCTCCACTTACTGGCGTATTCGCTGTGAGAATGAGTCTGATCAATTGGTGTTAAGCCAAACAAAATATCCACTGGAAGACAAGGGTTCCTACCAAACAGGACATAATATGGGGCATAGCCTGTTGCCTCGCTCCGGGTGCAGTTGTATGCATGTACCACCTTGCCTAAAGACCTCCCTCTGGCAGGTCCAACTTGGACAAGAGTGTTTGATTAAATCTTTCTGCTTGCCGTTGCCAGCGGGGTGATAGGGAGTTGTATGTGACTCTTTGATGCCACCGTACTCCTCAAGTTTGGAGAATAGCTTGTTCTCAAAGTCCCTTCCCTGATCATGATGTAGCTTTGAAGGAAATCCAAACTTGAGTACAAAGTCTCCAAAGATCTTTTCAGCAGCGGTTTTTGCAGATTTTTTGGTACAAGAATAGGCCTGAGTGAACCGCATAAAATGGTCAATCACCACTAGGATATACTCATATCCGCCTTTGCAGCTCTCCAGGTGCAGGAAGTCTATTGAGACCAACTCAAAGGGGTATGTTGTCACAATGTTCACAAGCGGTGCTCTTACTTGCTTGCTTGGACGCTTCCGTTTTGAGGCAACTACACACTTGTGTCACAAAATGAGTTACATCTCTCTGCATGTGTGGCCAATAAAATCGATCACGAATGAGGCTCAATGTCCACTCCAATCCAAGATGTCCCATTTTCTCATGGAGTTCCTGATAAATGAGTTGACGGAATGCTGCTGGAACTACTAACTGGGATCGAGTTGCAGACTTCCGATACAAAATACCTTCCTGGTTGACACAACTTGTGTCTTTCTCTTAAGAGGACAGATGTGTCGTCATTCCTATCCCTTCCCTTCAGGTTAGGCCACTGTCCAGTTAAACACTGTCCAGTTAAGGGGCCATAATTTAAGATAATGCTGTGCTTAACACTAAACTTTGCTTTATTTCCCCGTACATTATTTTACCAATAATTCCGGCATAATTTGGAACCCAGATTCAGCAATAATTTGTTAGACCTAAAAAATGACATCATCCGCTCCATTGTTTGATGTTTTGGAGCCTGGAGAATTGCATTTTTTTTCTATTGCCCACTACAATTATTTTTCCAACACTAAGATTGCATCCCAAATATTTGACTTGTTGTTTCTCCATTCATAGTTTATTTTTGCTTATTTTGTGCTATTCTTCAGCCAAATGTTATAATAATGAACAAGAATTGTTCCGCCTTGTCGCAGGGTCAGACAAGAGAGGAGCAGAGGAATAAAATACCAAGTGGTATTTTAATTCCCAATCACTCTGTTCACTTACACACTTCACACGGGGTTTCACAAACGACTTGCACAAACATACACACACACAGAATTTAAGTGTACACAGGTCTTCACCATTGTTTCCTTTTTCACACTTTTTTTTTTTTCGTTTAGTTCTTATTTAATCCTGCAGGTTTATTATTATTATTATTATTATTATTATTGTTATTTTCTTTTTTTAAGCTGGCCAGCAAAGTCGTATCTTGTTATCCAAATGTTTAAGTGTTGTATTTTGGAAGGACACTGACCCTCCACAAATTTCCAATCTTTGCATGCAAGGTTTTGTTTAGGATCACTTTTATCACCGATTACCGTTAGTTTTCCTCATTCTTTTGATGTAGAGTCAGTTTTATGACACTTAGGGTGTCCTACACTGACTTTTACCTTAAAACAGGGTAACAATCAACACAGTGTGTGGCAATCCTCAAGCTTCTACCGCAAGAGGCGGAGGATTCTTGCCTATTGCGTCCACACAGAATTGTCACTTACAATCCTGTTTATATCCACTCACACAGTTTACAGAGTCACACTTTTAGCAGCGTTTTATCACGGAAATTAGTACGTACAGGGCACCGTTGCCCTAACAGTTTTATAGACTCACTTTGTCTTGCCATGATAGGGACTAGTATTCTCAAGGCATACACAGTTTTAAAGACTAACTCTGTCTTACAGTTTTATAGACTCACTCTGTCTTACAGTTTTAAAGACTAACTCTGTCTTACAGTTTTATAGACTCACTCTGTCTTACTCCACTTGACAAGGGACTAGTATTGTCAAGGTTTTTTTTACGCAATTCACTCATCCACGAGTGTCGTGAGTTTCCCACTCACCCAGAGATGTCTTCACTCCTCCGTCAACCTTCAGTTTACAGAAGTAGAGCCAACTTCCAGTCCCAGAAAGAGTCTTAGAGCCGTGGCCACGGACTTTACCAGGAGGTTGACTGGACAGCTGGAAGCCTCTGGCATATTGGGATCCGGCTCGAAGGACCAAATGTAAGAATAGTAATGTATATCATGAATCATGATATACATTATCATACAGTGACGCAGACCATGAAAGTACCTTCTGCGCATGCGTGTAATACCCTTCCATACCATCGGCGGCGGTAGTCACCATTTCTCATGGTTAGAAAAATCTAACCGGAAAGCTATTGGCGGGGGGCGAATTAGAAATACGTAAACAATGCATTCAGCTATATTCTTCGCTCACGATGAACTCCCACGTGAAGTAAACCATCACGTTCTTGATCCAGTATTGTGAGTATTGAGAATGGCTGCACCCCCTACCGTTCTATCCTTGTTTGGCCGGAGTCCCGGGAGGAACCGATTCCAAACTCTCCATTGGAAATCATTATACTTTCATTGCTTATAACGTCCAAAAACGGCGATCGATTGGCACCAAAATTTATGTGGACATCCTTACTAATGACCACTTCAACATATCAAAAGGATTAACCTCTCCGTGGCTGATTTATATGGGAATGAGGAAATGTGGAAGTGAGCAGAGCTACATAGATTTATGCTGGGACGAGCGCACACTGCTTCTTTGGTTTAAAAAAAAACAAACAAAAAAAAAAACACTGCTTCTTTGCTGATCACGGTTAGGACGGGCGAGGCATTAAACACCAGTCAGGATATTTACAGAGACTGAAGTGGAAATGAGACGTGCACATTTATTTGGATGAGGAATGGCCCCAGTTTTTCAACCTACAACACGCCGTCCAATTTGGAACGTAAGAGCCGAAATGGTGCATTCCAATGCGGCCACACTTGGCTGTGCAGTCAGCCACGCTGGAACTTTTTGTTCGCTGAACATTGGCGCTTGTTCGATGAGGGCTTACCTCACTCTCACGCCGCTTCACTCAGGCAGAAGGTGGCGGCTGCAAGCAGTGTTGGACAACGCACGCGACTGCTTGGGAGGCAACCCCGCGGCATGAAGATGCAGGCTCATGTTCACCTCCACACGCTGCGCGGACAGTAAGGAGATAATGTTGTTGTGCTAACGCCTTTTGTTTTAACGGCCTGAAGCTAGTTGTTGCTATTAGCCGTCCCGTTATCCTACCTTTAGCCGGGGAGGGAAGGGGGTGGCAGTATAAAGATCCAATCTGCCTGCCCTGCTGCTCCCTGCAAGCCGCCGTCTCCCTCCTGGGAGTTGACACGAATTTAGCATTGGTAAATGTCCGGAATATAACCAGTCCAGGTTCGTGTGCGCATTTATGCTCTTGTCCGCTTCAGCTTATTAAAGTGGAGGAGCAATCGCCATGGTATTTTTGATTTTGTGGAGGTGATCATGATGATCACGTTTTGTCAATAAATCCAAACTATTGTGCAGAACACTTTTATACTTTCACAGATTGAAGTGGACAGGAGTAGTGATGTGCATTTGCATTTTGGTGGCGATCGGTCGTCGTTTTAGACGACAGAACTGACAAAGCGAGCAATATTACCACGCTTGCCTCCCCCCCGCCCCATGACGTCGAACGCTGAGACCGAAAACATAACATAAGCCACGCCTCAAAAGGGGGCGGGGCAGTTTGTCGTAAATCTAATCACCAAAAAAGACCTTAAATCACGACAGAGTCTTTTGGGGGGGGCACTTTAGTACTGATGTCATTTTTACATGCAAATCTAAGTGCCAATGTTAAGCTCACCCACTCTTAAGTTTGTCCCTTTAAGAGTGAGTGTTTCAGATTGGAGGTAGTTTACCCCCAATTGCAAGTGACACTTCTCCAGTTTCCTCCCCAGAATTAAGGTAACAACAGGTGACCGGTGCGAGCAGAAGTCCAGAGATCGCCTCAAATCAACTGTTGTGAAACATCCAGGTATAGCTTTGTAGATCAACAATCAACAAGACAGGTATTGATGTAAGAATAATAATGCATTTTATTATTCATGTGTTTGATTTTTATCATTAGGCCAACTTGCTTGGTGTGCTTTGCTTTCACATATGTATGTTAATTGCTCACACACACACACACACACACACACATAGATAAAACAAGTTCATAGTGTTCCAGATGCTTTCGCTCCCCTTTCCCTTAGAGCTGGAACACCTTTGTTATCAGGGACACCGAAGAAAAATAAAAAGAGAGGGTGCGCAGGAGCCGGGCAGAGGGTTTTAGGAACTGTAATCGTACACTTCCCTGCGCTCTCCTTGCAAGTAAAAGGACAATATTGTTGTTGAGTGTCTTCTCTCCTCATTGTGTGCATTGTTTATGAATGTCTCACTTGGTGTGAACCTGACAATTGATGAACCTGAAAATTGACTGTATGGATTTTTGCCTCCCAATTGGTGTCGGATCTGGTGGAATAGAGTCATTATTACCATTAAGAATTTGATTTAGACACCAAATGACAGGATTGGCTGGAGGCTGTACAATGTCCTCATCAAGAGTAATAGGCTTGTGCATAACAAATTGAATATGAAAAGAAAATGTGCTGTATTTAGATTTGACATCGCATGGGAGTTCAAAATTTTGAGAAAAGATTTGTTCAGTGTTGCTGAAAAATTGTTTTTGACAGTTGCTCAAATGTTTGTAGTTTCTATAACATCATACCAATGCACAGTAACTATTATTGTGATGAATTAAGCTTTTAACTGAATTTGGTTTCATTAAAGAGCTTTTCTGTAATTCATTGCAATGCCTCGTGCATTGCCTGCAAACTTTGAAGTTATATGACACTATTAAAGGGGTGTTGGCATCTCGATTATTGGCGGAAACAGGTTGGCAAATTGTCATTTGTCATGAAAATATTTTTTGAAAGGGGAACTATTGGATGAATCTGTTTCAGTTCCAGTGTGAGTAAGGACAGCATTATAGATGAAATGTATTTCAATAAAGATTTATTCAATTGTGGGATGAACTAACATTAAGCATTGTCAAATAAATTCTAAGAATGCTCAGTGAATTTTTAACCCATCGAATGGTGTATTAGTGAGTTGATTTTGGTAATAGAACAAGAACATTGTGTAGTCTCTACAAACTGGCGGGCATTAGTGCAATTGTGCAGTCCTGCACCTGAGCTCATATCGTGCAATACCCAATATTCCCCACTACTGTAATACCGTGCAATACTCAACATTCCCCACTACTGTTAGTCTAGTTTTATTTTTATCCAATGCTGTTCCTTACATTTCACTACAGCACTGCAGCACTGTCACTTACTTAGAGTCTTTTTTCCTCTGTACTATGTACAGGCCGAAATGAGTGTTCCTCATATTTTTTATGTAGATGTAGGTTGGTGTGTATATAAATGTGTCTATACACATGTTACTGCGTATATCTACATAGGTTTGATCCTAAATGTTTGCCGTCAATGTTATACATTAATGGCCACATTATGCCGCCGCCCCTGTGTGACCTATATCTTTGCTGCTGTAACAATGAAAATTTCCCCACTGTGGGATCAATAAAGGCATTCTTATCTTATCTTAGTAGTGCTAGGCATGTTTGGATTTTGTGGATGCTTTGTGTGTTCCTTGCATTAGGGCCTTGATTATCAAGAGTACAGAACGTGCAGTGGGTAATCTTGTCTGTGACACCCTTGGCACACTTCAGTTAAATCCTTAGAGTCACACATTGTCACATGGGATTGGCAGAGTCACCCCCATTGTGGGTGGGTAGCCAAGAGTATGAGAGTAGGAATTCTGAGAGAGGGGGTTACCTTCTTCCGCAATCTCGCAGAGAAAGAGTCCACAGCTGTGTCTCGATCTTTTTGGCATCCATTAAAGAGTTCAACTTAGAACATGAAGTCTTCTGGTAGTTACTATTAACTAGTGAGAATTAAATCTAAAAGAAGCAGACAGAGGTAATTCTCTCAAAACTTTTCACTTTTTAAATGCATACAGGATTGCTGCACACGCATTTGCAATTTTCTATCTAAGGGCCACCAATCTTTCCGGTGATACACAACACTCTTTGTGGTACCTATGGGGAAGTTAAGCACATGAAAATGCATATGCTGCAATTCCACTGTAGCTGCACTTTGGCCATCATTACCCAAGCAGTAGTTCACAGTGCAGATACATGTCTAAAAGCTAATGGCCACCGCTTTGAGCACCTCTTGTAATTGTAATTGTAATCTTTTGATGTCTGAGTGAATTTGCTATTAAAATATTATAATATTCATGCAAGTTTTCCTTTTACTAATGTGTGTATACATTATTTTGGCTGACTCTGTAAACACATACCCATAGTGTATTTCAGTATACAGGTATGAGAGACTTTCAGTTGTGGGTGTGAGAGTGTTTCAGCAGTGTATTGCAGGGCAGTTGGGAACTTCGGTACAACTCCTGAATGGCCTGTTAATTCCAGGTCAACCTGGTCTAGAGTTTCTTATATTATATAGGACTTCTTTCCCATATTGTGGCTATCTTCAATGGCGGAGTATGCATTGTTTTTTCTTACATGCACTGCTGTCACAGATTTGTGTACTTCCTGCTTAGCTCTAGTCCAGTGATTCTCAACTGGTATGTCGGGACCCAAAAGTGTGGATCGTGGACAGCTACTAGATTTTTTTCAGAACAGTACTGAAGTGTAACCAAGTTTCCACATAGAACATACAATATTAGGTAGGTGTCAGGAAATGTTGGCCCACTTCCTCTAGTCACTAGCTACTCTTCAGATAACTTCATTCCAGCTCAGCCTTTGACTAGTGGCTGTCATATATTTACAGGGAGCTGAAAAAGTAGGTATACAGTTATAAAAAAGAGAAAACACGTACAATACTCAGTGTTTATTATAAGAAAATTTATTTTAATGTACTGCTAAACAGTGTCCGCAGCTTGACCGATAGTAGGGGTAAACAGACGTTTATGTTTACATGCATCAGGCCTACTATTGCTTACAAATAGGTGCTGACTTTTACTCTACAAGCCAGCACCAGTGTAGCGTGAATATGTTTGAGTTGACTTTCGCTTTAAACCATGACTCAGGAATGCACAACAAACAATGACGTCCCAGTCATATTGCTTCATTTCTGGCACATTACGATATCAGGAGCCCAAAACGTGTTGTTAGAACAAGGAAAATCATGAAGCAGATTATTGTGTTACACAAAATTTTAACCGTTTAAGATTTTAGTCGTTTAACCGTTTAAGATTTATTTAACGTTTAGTATTTTACTAGTCGGTTAAACGCTGCATTACACGCAAATTGTTTCTCACGCCTCGGCCTCTGCCTCTGTCAACAAGCTGAGCACCAAGAGAGAGAATTGCTCCCCTCCCCCCTGCCCACTCGCACACATAGTAGTGGGCGGAGACACTAAGTTTGGGTAAGAAAAGTACATTCTGAAGATGTCGAAGCTACCACGAAAAACAACGGCACCGTTGGGCAGTATTTTGATGCAGTAGATGACAACAAGGTCGTCTGTAGGCTTTGTAAGCATAAACTCGCTTACAACTGCTCTCTTGGACGATGAGAAACCACATCCAAAGTAAATCTCGATGTGAACCTGCAGGTCGATGGCGGTGGGGCCAGGCAGACGAGCATGAGAGCGTTTGTTCCAGCCAGGCGCTGCTTTCTTTTGTTGAGGGCAAACGGTTCAAAAAATTCATGTATATCGAGCCTAAGTACGTGGTGCCAAGTCGCAAAACAATAACGGCCCAACTTGAGAGTAGCCATAACCAAATGAAAGAGTAGATACTACGAGCGTTTGAGCGCGTCAGCTATGTGGCCAATGCCTTAACTACAGATGGATGGACGGCCATAGCCACCGAATCTTACATGACTATAACATGTATAACGTATTTGGACAAAGGACAAAGGACAAAGGAAGCTGTGTGCTTCATGCGCCTTGGAGGAAAGACACACAGCTGAAAACTTGGCTGCGGAGTGTGATGGGTACGTGGGCACTAGAAAATGAAGCCGTCGTCTGTGTGCATGATAATACACCTAACATATGGCGAATGAGACCCTGCTGAACTGGGAGTCAGTACCATTACTCATTACATTATTCATAATAAATGCCATGCATTGCATTGGCAAATGTATCAGAAATGTATTTCTCTTTCAATTGTTCACTTTTATTCAGTCAGTTGTTGTTACATCAATAGAATTTAAATTAACAAACTGTCCTTAATGTTTGGGCTGAAATAGCCCCTACTGTAAATACACAAAACATTTGCATTTAAACTTTGAATTCAATATGTATTAAATTTGAAGTTTTCTTGCTTATAGGCTAGTCGACTAGTCGCAAATAAAATTTGAGACCAGTCGGCGGGCAAATTAGTCTAAATTCCCATCCCTAATATATATATATATATATATATATATATATATATATATATATATATATATGTATACTGTATGTACAGTGTGTGTGTTTGTTTGTCTCTGTGTGCCCTGCTGTCCCCCGGTTGGATGGATATATATGTACAGTGAGAGAGAGAGAGAGAGAGAGAGAGAGAGAGGGAGAGAGGGAGAGAGAGAGAGAGAGAGAGAGAGAGAGAGAGAGAGAGTTTTAGTATGATTACAATTAAAAAAAGCATAAATATGTCCCATGTCGTCATTGTATTTCGATCGAAACAGGAATCAAGTCAGTGTCAGACACAAGCGTTACAGCCGCAGCACGCTTTTACGCTCGGATGGATTTTCTTTTGTTTCGGGGGCATTGAAATTGTACCATTAGAGCTGGGCATTTTACTACAAATCGAGCATCCATTATTCGTCATCCGTGTGCAGCGTGGGTACCCTTCCGTCGACCCTCATTCGCCTTTTTTTCCGGGGGGGAAAAATAGTCCCCGTCTATAGGCCGGTCCGCCTCTAATATTAAATTAAACTGCTGTCTGTCGGAGAGTCTGACTAAACTTACACTAGCACAACCAACACGTCAATGTGTGTGAGAGTGTTTCAGTTGTGGGAGCGATCCAAATAAAAAAAATGACCAGTGGTGTGTGAAAGCACTTTGTATGAGAGGTAAACGGCCCCGTTAAAGCAAACAGTGCTGACTTCTTGAGTTGGTGGAATGGTGCCTAACTCAATGATCAGTAGCCAGGAAGCAGACTAGCATCTGCAACAACTAGTTGACTTTTTGACATTTTATCTACACTGGTACTTGAACCATGACCATGCAGTTCCAAAGCCCAAGGCCTCACAGTTGAGCTAAAAACTTTTGGGCTTTGATATGATAGTGTCTTGGATGAAGCATTTTAAAATGATTCTTTTGCTCTGGAATGTCATCCAGTCCCGCTTTCAAGTCACTAACTCTGTGTGGGTGTGGTTACTATGCGACCAAAACAGATGTGCGCTCGTGCTTGGCTGCGCACAAACAGCACTGGAATGAAAAGCTCTCGTGTAAGGGGTGCTTGTGTCATGCAAGAACACCAATTTATGGCAAGCATAATGAAGCGGAATGTAATCGTGTATCACTCACAACATTCAGAGCTGAAACCTGTCATCTTGTCCATTCCGTCCATCCATTTTTTTACTGGCACTTTTCTAATGAGGGTCCCGGGTGACAGTCTTAGCTGACTGTGGTTAAGAGTTGGGTACACTAACATACATTGCCCCAATAATCCTCTCAAAGAAACAAATCTAAATCACGCTTTCATTTACCTTGATGCTCTGTAAGCACAGTAAGTGATTGGCTCCAGATTGTGAATACTCTAGTTCTGTCCCGTGAACATTGTGAATGAGAGCCAGCCAGGCCTTGCATGCTGATGTGGCAGTCTGGCAGAGGCAAGAGGCATTTACTGAAAAGTCCAAAATGCATGATGCTTTCTCTGGTCAGAGGCAACCGCGTGAGAGTCATATGAGGACTCAGGAGAATAAAAGCTTTGTGGCTTCATCGAAAAAAACATAATGCCACATATTTAACAGCAGTAGATAAATGAGGAACAGTGTGAAGCGCTTTGACTATCAAAGGTAGAAAAGTGCTATACAAGTGACAGTCCATTACCATTCCCATATGACATTCCTGACTTTTATTCCAATGCCGCCAGAGCATCCCAAAAACAAACAGTGTTCAACTTTGACCATCTTGATTTTGAATCAACAGGACTGGTTCGCAAATACAGAAATAGAAAAATAAAATTGTGGTGTTTAAGTTTGACACACGTGCTCAGTTATCGTTTTACTCCTATGCAGCAGACCGTCTTTACTTAAGGTGTGCTTATTCATGCATCCATCTATCCATTATCTGTACCGCTTGTCCTCACAAGGGTCGCGGGCATGCTGGAGCCTATCCCAGCCGTCATCGGGCAGTAGGCGGGGGACACCCCGAACTGATTTCCAGCCAATCGCAGGGACAAACAAACACACACACACACACTGACAATCACACCTTGGGGCAATTTAGAGTGTCCAATCAACCTATCATGCATGTTTTTGGAATGTGGGAGGAAACCGGAGTACCCGGAGAAAATCCACACAGATGCGGGGAGAGCATGCAAACTCCACATAGGTCCGGGGCCAGGATCGAACCCACAACCACTTAACTGTGAGGCGGATGTGCTGACCGTGCCGCCCTGGTTTATTTATATGACTTGAAAAGTTACATCAGATCACTTCTGCTGGGAGGAGGAATGGTGGAGTCTCACTTTATGTAACTTGAAACAACTGCTTGAGGCTTCTTTTTTTCTTTTCCAAACAAGTTGTCCTCAATGACCAACATACATTGCCGATTGGTGGCTGTTACGTAATCTTTTCCCCAATCTAGCCACACCCCACGATACTAAAGCAGGTTGTAGCATGAGGAAGTGTCACTTCTTAACTGAAGAGACTCTGTTGCATCAAACAATCTTGCCTGGCAGGTTAGTTGATTGTTTTTTACAGACCTCTTTCTCAAACCTACTGATTAACTCTTTTACAAACTCTTTCTGGACTAATCACATATCAATGTCAAATTTGGCATAGATTACAAAAAATACTTAAAGAAAACTCAGCTTAGTGAGTTGTTTTAGCATTGTTGTGTGGTTGATTCACTTTGTACTTTTCTTTCTTTCTCAGTCTGTTTGCTTCATAGTCTGGAGGTGTCTTGTGTGTGACCATAGTGTGGTTTTGAGATTAAGAAAAAGGCTGTTTCCTGCAATTGTTAGCAGGACTAAAGCAGCTGTGAGACACTTTAACATTCCTTCCTTAAGATACAGCGGGAATGTTGCTCTGGTGACCAAGTAAACTCAAATGTGACCCGGAAAAGGCGTAGTGCAGAGTTGTTGTGAGCAGCACACCTGCATGAAAGCTCCCCTAGATGAGTTCATTTGTTGTGGCTGTGAATGTGCGTAACGGAGGATTTTTATGACTTCACGGCCACGAGTTGTTGCCAAGTCTCCCTCCTCTACTGCCTCCAGATATAATGAAGAGGCTGATCCTCGATGTGGACACAGGGGTGGATGATGCTCAGGCCATCATGATGGCCCTGGCAGCCCCCGACGTGGAGATATTGGGGATCACCTGCACACACGGCAACACTTCCCTGCAGAACACCTTGAGGAACACCCTCCGTGTCTTGAAAACCTGCAACAGGCTGGATGTGAGCATTTACTTGCATGCATGTTAAATAGTTGCCACATCTTAACTTTCTAATGTCATGCATGATAGATAAAGGTATACCCAGGATTTGAGGAGCCCCTACTGGGCAACAAAATAAATGCAGGAGACTTTCATGGGAAGGACGGGCTGGGTGATGCCCCTGATCCAGATGCTCCGGGCCTGGAACTGGTGCAGAAGACAAATGCTGTGGAGGCCATCATTTCCATTTCCAACCAAAATCCTGGGCAGGTGAGTGGATCAAAAATCGAAAGCAATACCGTACACATTATATTTGTTATATTTGCTCTTCAGATCTGCATTCATCTTGCAGAAAGCCCCACGTGCGCAGCAGAGGTCCCAAAAATGCTGGCTTTAAATGTGCATTGGATTGGGGTTAAAAAAAACAACAACAAGAAAAAACATCACTCAATGGCACACAAAACATTTACAAATAAATTACAGCTAAATGGGGGCTGGAGTAGCTGTTAGTAATCTGCCTCAAAGTTGAGAAATACCTGTTCCCTCAATGCTTGTGTTTCTCCTGGTGCTTCCAGAAAAATGCATGTTAGGTCACGTTATCTCATGACAAACTGCCAAATGCAAATGTAAAAGGAGCTCTTCTAATTTGAAAATAATATTTATTCATACATTTATTATTATTATTGTTATTATTGACAGTCCAGTTAACATTATTATTATTATTATTATTTGTAGGAGCCAATTTAATAATGGTCAATTTTTGTAGCGTGTTGCATAAACTAGGCAATGTTGACATTCATACAGTATTTGCATATTGGAGAATTTAGTTAAAAACGATAATGGTTATTTTATGCATATATTAGACTTTATTTGTTGAAAATATGCAGAGATAAGTTATGTTAAAATACATTTTTACTCTAAGTATTTGCTAGAGTGTCACGTGACTGGCGAGAGTGTCCAGTTAAGTGGGAGTAAGCTGGACGTTCGACAGATGAGGTCAGCTCATGATAGAAGCGACAAAGTTTTTTGACCAAAGAAAGATACAGGCAAACAGATTACTTTTTTTGTACAACCTTTTGTTTATTAAATAATCAAGACCAAGTTGTTGTCTTGTCATTTGCGTTCAAGACGCATCATTAATCTGACCTCAAAGGTGTTTTCTTTTGTGGAATAATACCTACATTATTATTATTATTACTATTAGAGTAATGTTAAAAATATTCATTTTTTTCTTGCCGTTTGTTTTATATTTGATCTTATGTCGCCCGCCTACAGCTCTTTGATACAGATGTGGTTGTTAAAGTGCTCTATAAAATAGCAGTGTTAAAGCAGAAGTCAACCCAAACATTTTTTTTCAAGAATATGTTCTATGCAGGCCCACTAGTTGAAACAAGGCATTCTGGTAAATATTGCGTTTGTGGAATAAGAGTGAATCCACCCATTTTTTAAAAGTTTTTTTTAATTTTATCTCAAATTAGTAATCCTGGATTTGACCCCTGCTGATTTGATTTTGAGTTGAGATTAATTTTAAAGGATCATTCTTTGTAAAGTAATGCAATGTGAAAATGTGAAATATTAATGCAACTTGCGTTTGCAGGTGATCCTCGTGACAACAGGACCCCTCACCAACCTGGCCCTCGCTGTCAAAATGGACCCTTCCTTGCCCGCCAGACTGAAGGGCCTCTACATCATGGGAGGCAACATAGAATGTAAATGTCCCGTTTGCAATTTATGCTGCCCACCAAGATGTTGAGGATGATGGACCCATGTGTTTTGTCACACGTGCAGCTAGAGGGAACACAACCGTGTGCGGGGAATTTAACTTTCTGGCTGACCCAGAGGCTGCCTACATTGTTCTGGAACGTTACACCTGTCCCACCACAATCGCCTCCTGGGAGTTCAGCTGCAGAAACAGCCTGTCGTGGGTAAGTAGCATATGCAACATCTGGTGATTTTTAAAAGGGAGCAAAGGTTTTTCTACGAGCGTTCCATGGTCCAATCATATCTCCCTGTATTTATGTGCCCTAGTCCTTTTGTGATGCCTGGTTGGCCCAAAATACACCAAAGGCGCGTTTTATGCAGACTATTTTTGCTCACACCCGCAAGGTAAACATGATTTTATACAGCACCGATATACAAGTCGCCTCATCTATGTACAGCAGGCATAAGCTTGCATTATTAGACATTGAAGAAACTCGACAGATCCTCACTTTTACATGTTAACCTGTTGGCCCTGTAGATGGTTCAGACAGATCGGTATCAAAAGGAGCTGGTGTCAGGATCTGGATTCAACACGTGCGACACCTACGCTGTGGCTGCAGCCATCAGCGACAACGTGGTGACGGAAAGCGAGGAGGTAAGCGGCGCGCTTCTCTTCGATTCTTACAGAATGGGGATTAGGCTCCACGGGGAAGGTGAGAAGTGAACAAACATTTATGTGGTGTCGCTGCCACAGGTGGCTGTTACGGTGGAGTTGGAGGGAAAAAACACCAGAGGCATGATGGTCCTGGACTATATTGACGTGCTACACAAGGAGCGTAAGGTCACCATCTTGAAGAAAATGGACCTTGAAGTGTTCCAGCAACTGCTGATGAATGCATTGAAGTAGCGCTTCCACATGATTTTAGAAGTGGCGGCAGTATAGTGGCTTCTGGTTATGTTAAGTATCCATGTGTTATCCAGTTGACAATTTTTTTTTCTAGAAAATGCCCAACAGTGAAAAACAGACCCCTGTCAATTAAGTTTGCGAAGAGTGATGTATATTAAAGTGACGGGATGGCCATGTTTTCACTAACAAGTTCATTTGATATATTTTTTTGATCAAGAAAATGAAAAGAGTTGTCATTTTCTATTTTATCAATAAATTTGGGAGAAATTAGGAAATAAGTGAGTCCATGAATAACGCTTCTTGTTAATGAGGAGAATGGCCGCGCCCCCTACCGTTCTATCCTTGTTCGGTCGGAGTCACTGGAGGGACCGATTCCAAACTCTCCATTGGAAATCATTGTACTTTCATTGCTTATAACGTCCAAAAATGGGGATCAATTGGCAACAAAATTTATGTGGATATCTCTACTAATGCCCACTTCAACATAGCAAAAGGATTAACCTCTTCGTGGCTGATTTATGAGAATTAGGAAATGTGGAAGTGAGCATGAGCTACATAGATTTAGGCTGGGACGAGCGCACACTGCTTCTTTGGTTAAAAAAAAAACAAACAAAAAAAAAAACACTGCTTCTTTGCTGATCACGGTTAGGACGGGCGAGGCATTTAACACCAGTCAGGATATTTACAGAGACTGAAGTGGGAATGAGTGGACGTGCACATTTATTTGGATGAGGAATGGCCACAGTTTTTCGACCGATAACATGCCGTGGAACTTAATAGCCGAAGCGGTACGTTCCATTGCGGCCACACTCGGCTGTGCAGTCAGCCTCCTCGCTGGAACTTTTTGTTTGCTGAACATTGACGCTTGCGGGTGGCTGCAAGCGGTGTCGGACAACGCACACGACTGCTTGGGAGGCAACCCCGCGACATGAAGGCACAGGCTGACGATCACCTCCGCACGATGCACGGACAGTGAGGAGCTAATGTTGTCGTGCTAACGCCTTTTGTTTTAACGGCCTGAAGCTAGTTGTCGCTATTAGCCGTCCCGTTATCTTACCTTTAGCCGGGGAGGGAAGGGGGTGGGGGTATAAAGATCCAATCTGCCTGCCCTGCTGCTCGCTGTAAGCTGCCGTCTCCCTCCTGGGAGTTGACACGAATTTAGCGTAGGTAAATATAACCAGTCCAGGTTCGTGTGCGCATTCATGCTCTCGTCCGCTTCAGCTTGTGAAAGTGGAGGAGCAATCGCCACAGCACTTTTGATTTTGTGGAGGTGATCATGATGGGATCACGTTTTATGTCAATAAATCCAAACTATTGTGCAGAAACTTTTATACCTTCATAGGTTGAAGTGGACAAGTGTAGTAATTTGCATTTGCATTTTGGTGGCGATCGGTCGCCGTTTTAGACAACAGAACTGACAAAGCGAGCAATATTACCACGCTTGCCCCCCCTCCCTTTAATTCTATACTTACTTCAAGTAAACCATTTTCATTTGAGCCAGGGTCTGGCTTTGCCGGCTCAAGTGCCCCTCACCACAGCCATTAATGGCTGCTCCAATCGCCTGCTGGTAGTGGATGTTTCTTTATTTTTTAGATTGGTTTATTTGAAAGGAGATATGCAATTCACAGAACACATGAAAAAAACACGGTTTAAAAAAAAAAAAAGCCAGAATTAGCCAAACGGCAATTTTTCATCTGTAATCCCCTGCCTATGATGTAAAAAAAAAAAAGCATTAAAGTACAATTACAAGAAATACATATACTGTAAATAGCAAGGCAAGGCAAGTTTATTTGTATAGCACATTTCATGCACAAGACAACTCAAATTGCTTTACATAAAACATAAAAAATGTTACAGAAAGAGAAATAAAACATTAAGAATCTAAATCAAAATCATGAGGAGGGCGGCACGGTGATCGACTGGTTAGCACGTCCGCCTCACAGTTCAAGGGTCGTGGGTTCGATCCCAGCTCCGGCCTCCCTGTGTGGAGTTTGCATGTTCTCCCCGTGCCTGCGTGGGTTTTCTCCGGGTACTCCGGTTTCCTCCCACATTCCAAAAACATGCATGGTTCTAAATTGCCCCTAGGCGTGATTGTGAGTGTGGATGTTTGTTTGTCTCTATGTGCCCTGCGATTGGCTGGCAACCAATTCAGGGTGTCCCCCGCCTACTGCCCGAAGACAGCTGAGATAGGCTCCAGCACGCCCCGCGACCCTTGTGAGGATAAGCGGTATCGATAATGGATGGAAAATCATGAGGAATAATTAGATTAAAATGATTAAAAGCAAGATAAATAAAAAATAAAATAAAACATAAAAAATACCATGCAGATTTCATGCTTAGGCGCATGAGAACAGAAATGTTTTTAACCTGGATTTAAAAGTGTCTACATTTGGTGAAAGTTTAATCTCCACTGGCAGTTTGTTCCACTTGTTTTGCAGCATAACAGCTAAATGCTGCCTCCACACGTTAGTCCGGACTCTGGTCTGGACAAACTGACCTGAGTCCTTGGATCTGAGGGCCCTGCTGGGTTTATATTCTTTGTACATATCATAGCCTAAACCGCTCTGGGATTTGTAAACAATCCGTAGAGTTTTAAAAACTATTCTGTAAGTGACAGGAAGTCAGTGTAAAGACTTTAAAACTGTTGTAATGTGTTCAGATCTCTTAGTCCTGGTTAAAACTCTAGCAGCAGCATTTTGGATGAGCTGCAGCTGTTTAATGATCTTTTTGGAAAGTTCTGTTAAAAGGCCATTACAGTAATCCAGTCTACTAGAGATGAACGCATGGATGAGTTTCTCCTGGTCTTTCTGGGAGAGAAACCTTTTAAATCTGTTGATATTTTTCAAATGGTAAAAAGCTGATTTTGGTGACAGCTTGGCTGTTGAAAGTCAGATCTGAGTCTATTATCACTCCAAGGCTACGGACTTGGTCGGTGGTTTTTAGAGCCCGAGTCTCAAGATGTTTACTAATACTGACCCTCTTCTCTTTACTGCCAAATAGAATAATTTCAGTTTTGTCTTCATTTAATTGTAGAAAATTCTCTCTCATCCAGGTGTTTATTTTCTCCAGACACTGACACAGTAAGTCCGCCGGGCTACAGTTGTCTGGTGACACGGACAGATAAGGTTGTGTACCATCTGCATAGCTGTGATAATTAATGTTGAAGTTCTGTATTATTTGACCCAGAGGGAGTATATACAAGTTGAACAAAAGAGGACCAAGAACTAACCCCTGGGGTTATAGCCAATCTATCAGATTCATAACTATCAATTTTAACAAAATAACTCCGGCCTTCTAAATAGGACCTAAACCATTGAAGGACTGTTCCAGAAAGACCAACCCAGTTTTCCAGCCTATCCAACAGAATGTTGTGATCTACGGTATTAAATGCAGCACTGAGGTCCAACAGAACCTCAACTGATACTTGACCAGAATCAGTGTTCAGCCTAATGTCATTTAACACTTTCACCAGTGCTGTGATGTGCTCGGAAGCTCAGAAATGTCACAAAGTCGCTAGCTGGTTAAATACAACTTTCTCAATAACCTTGGATATAAAAGAGAAGTTAGAAACAGGTCTGATCATCATAGAGGCATTGAGAGTCGTTTTCTTAAGGAGTGGCTTACTGGCAGCTATCTTTAGTGACAGAAAAAATGCCTGTGCCAGTGAGCTATTAACTATTTGTAGGAGATCACTATCTACTGAGGTTAAAACTTTTTTTAAAAAGTCAGATGGTATCACGTCCAGAGTGCATGTTGTTGATTTCAAATGCTGAACTGTTCCTTCTAAGATTTCTAAATCATCCATATTAAATTGTGACTTAACATTCAAGTTCTTTCTAAGTTTTGGACACAGGTTAGTTTTCCTATTTGTCTGCATAGTGTTAATTGTTTGTCTAATGGTCTCAATTTTCTCGCTAAAGAAGTTGGCAAATTCGTAGACTAAGTCCTTCACACATATTACAATATACATGAAAACGAATAATTAACTATAGTTAAGAGGCAACCTAAAGCCGTGACGCGAGGAGGACTTTTATTTAAAGATTTCCCCACAATAATCGTGTCGCTTTCCACTCGCACTTGATCACTGCTTAGCAATCTGTTGATAAGAGATGCACTTTGGAGAAAGCTATTCTAAGATAAATTAGCTAGTGAAGCTTCTACTTGCAAAAGATGAGTTTAACCAACTAGTGGATAATGATAGTCTCCAGTGAAGTCGTAATGGGACGTACTGTGACGAGGCTTTAGGTTGTTCTGTGCTAACTTATTTGAAAAGGACCATACCATGCGCTGCACTTTGTGACAGGCATGAAACAGTGGCACTCACACACGTCATTTGCTAAATGAATACCCAACAGAGTGAGGTCAAGTCTACAAACACCATCGAGTACGTTGTAACTAGCAATGGTAGGATACATTGCGTTAAATATGAGTTAAAAAAAACCTCTAGTAGTGTGTGCGTGCTCGTAATTGCATACACATAGAGCTCAAATTTCCGTGTGAGCATTTCAAGATACCCCAGCTACGCTTTGAAGTAATTGCATAAAATGTATTTTTTTAAAATATTTTTTTTAGTTTAAAGCGCCCCAAACCTTGGGCATCTTTTTTCTTTCTTTCGCCATTTCTCAATTTGTGCTCTTATCCGTTCTGACTAGGTATAAACTGATTATCGGCCGGTTACAACAAAAAAGCACGGCATAGTCGAACAGATTGTGGACTGTTGCAGAGAGCTAGCACTGTATGGGAATTTTGGGGAGTTCACTGAAGCATCTCAGTAGTACAAAACGGTCTGGCTTTACATTTTTCCTCGACATTCATTGACGTCAGGCGGGAGGAGTAGGGCCAAACGCCAAGCAAAAAAGAAAAAATGATCAAAATGGCTTACCTCTTCTACAAGCAGTGCTGGCAAGGGATTGGCCGGATTGTCATCTGAAAACCATATGGCCCCCAACGAAATCTTCACTACATATGAAGGTAAAAGGCTTCACCTTGCTGGCATTAAACTGGTCTTCTGGACGTCCGCACAAGTTCATTCATCATTCACATTATCCCTCTGAGTTTTTGGCTTCGGGCAACAAATAAAGATACATATGTGGACAGTCGTGGTGTCTGTAGTTGTTTCAACAAGTTCCATAGCAGCAGTGTTTACTCGGCATGTTTCTTTCTGAGATAAATGGGCAGAATACAAGATGCACTAACAGGAGTCGTCTGCAAGCGCGCATCTACACTTGTCTACAGTCTCTGTTGTGACACGCTTGATGTGACGTCACGCGGCATGCTATGTGGACCCATAAGGTGCCCAAAAATATGCCTGATGTAAAATATACAAATCAAGCAGCAAACTTACATGCATCAAACGAAAGAATAATCAGCAATGTCAGGTTATAGATGATTATATAGACAGACGAAAAGCCACGTCTGCTTACGCTTATTCCGTCTTTTTTTTTTTAATTTCCCGCTTACCATTGATCGAGTGCAAAATGGGCATCGGTCATAGGCGGATAAATAGACCGGTCCGTTGGCTAGCCGGAATGCCCAGCTCTGGTTTTGATGAATATCGGCAACAGCCTTTGTAAAAAAAACAACTAATGGCCGATAATAAATCAATATAAAACTATGTTAACTTCAAGGAACTATTGATTTAAATTTTAGGTTTACTTTATGATATTCTTCTGACCCTGGGAACACTCTGCACTTTTTGTTTTTGTTTAAAATCAAAATAAAGATAAGTGAAACGTTAACATTTCTGTAATTTTGAAACATTGTAGGACTTTATTTACTGTAGAAAACTATATGGAGCTCTTGTTTAAGTTTTCATTTAACTTTTGAAGACATGCTGATGATCCGAGGAGCTCCCTTTTTGTCAGAATTTATGTATATTGGCAAACATTTAGAATAATAATTTTTTCAAAATCAACACTATGCAAGTATGAAAAATTGCTCAGTAAACATATCGTCACTGTCCTGTGAAAAACACTGATCTCGATTTTATTTCATTTTTTCTTATTTTTACATGAATGGTGTTTCCGCGTTACAGACATTGCATTAATGTGAAAATGAAAAATGTCTCCAAAATTGGAGATAGCCTATGTGTTTCTCATAGGACAGCAACGATATGCTTAAGGACGGTTCAACAAAATTCAGAGTTTACTTCTTTTTTTTTTGACGCCAATATTTTCCTTTTTGCTGAAAATTAATATCGGCTCCAAATATCCATCCATCCATCCATTATCTATACCGCTTATCCTCACAAGGGTCGCAGGCGTGCTGGAGCCTATCCCAGCTGTCATCGGGCAGTAGGCGGGGTACACCCTGAACTGGTGTCCAGCCAATTGCAGGGCACACAGAGACAAACAACCGCACTCACAATCACACGTAGGGGCAATTTAGTGTGAACAATAAACCTAACATGCATGTTTTTGGAATGTGAGAGGAAACCGGAGTACCTGAAGAAAACCCACGCAGGCACGGGGAAAACATGCAAACCCCACACAGGAAAGCCGGGGCAGGAATCAAACCCACGACCTCTGAACTGTGAGGTGGACATGCTAACCAGTCGACCACCGCCCGGCTCCAAATATCCAAGATGTATTTTGTGCGGCTCTTGAAATGGCTGAAGAGGAGGACTCATGTTTTTTTTGTTCCCCCTTTAATCATTTTACGGGAATATGTCAGAGCCAAGGGAGAAGTTCACAACTACACAGCCCGCCCAAAAGTTCTGACAAATTTTCGGCTGTTTTCCGGTGTCTATTGTATATAGTGTTTTGTGTTAAATTATTGATTTCTCTTGTTGCATTATGGCTACTTTTGTTGTTGTATGGATGTGCTTTGTTACAGCTATAGCTGCTGTGAAATGCGTTATATAAATAAAATTGTATTGTATTGTATTTTGGAGAAGTAGGAGCCATTTTAAGGATGAACATAGTCGAAAATTGATCGAAAATATTCACCAAAAATCAAGCAAAACACCTTTTCTCATTCTGATGGCTGTAGTACAGGGCAAAGGAAGCCCCTTACTACTAAACCTCGAATTTTCACCATATATGGTCCTTTTGGAGAAGCTGGAGCCGTTTTGAGGATGAACATAGTCGAAAACTGATTTAAAAAAATACTCACCAAAGATCAATCAAAACACCTTTTATCATTCTGATGGCTGTGTATATATATATATATATATATATATATATATATATATATACACGTGTGTGTGTATATATATATACATGTGTGTGTGTATATATATATATATACATGTGTGTATATATATATATATATATACATGTGTGTATATATATATATATACACATGTGTGTATATATATATATATATATATACACACATGTATATATATATATATATATATATATATACACATGTATATATATATATATACACACATGTACATATTTATATATATATATATACACACATGTATATATATATATACACACATGTATATATATATATATACACACACATGTATATATATATATATATATATATATACACACATACATACACACACACGCACGCACCCCCACACACACGCACACGCACACACACACCCACACAGCTGTTAAGTTGTATGGACTTATGGATGTGAATTGTTTGTAGTTCATCCGTTCTGAAGATGAATGAGAAGATAATTCCCATCAGGAAGTCAAACTTGGATGTTGAAAGTCAAGAAAACATTTTATTGATAGAGCTCTGGAATGTGTGCCTCATGAAAAAAGTAAAGGCTGTTTCATGTTTTCATATGAAGTTGTTTTTTGTTTTTTTTTCCATTTCAAGAAAAACAAAAGCCCAACAAAAGTTTTCTCATTTCTTTGTGACTATATATTACAACCTCACAGAATTGTATTTACAAATCATACAAAAAGAACTAAAAGCTGTAGCTCATCTCCTCCTTTGTTCCTGCAACGTCGCCACATGCAAACAGGCGTTTTGACTCAAACCGAAAACAAGTGGAGTCATTCCAGAGTCAGAATCAGTCACTTTGATGCTCTGTGAAAACCAAACCGACGTCCAGCTTCAATCGCACCACTCCTACTGGACTCTGTACTTGTAAAACCAGCAGAGACCTTGAGTAAAGTTCCAGCCCAGTGAGATGGAGAGGATGTAGAGGAGCGCCAGCGGGGCAAAGGGATACAGCAGCACCACTGTGTTCTTCAGGAATGGCAGAGCTGTTTGAACACATTTCAACACATTACACGCTTAACCTGTTTTGACGTAATAGATTTTCAGACTAGATGGAATACAGACAACAAATGTTAGTCGAACGTTTTGCTCACCACTTGGATACATCAGAACTTGAGTGTATGATCTGCTGCAGTGACTGTCACAAGGGTGTCTGTCAGATGGCTTTGTTACATCTTGGCTAGATTACTGTAATGCACTTTATTTTGGAGTCAGCCAATCCTCTCTCAAACGTCTCCAGTTGGTCCAAAATGCTGCTGCCCGCCTACTAACTGGAGCTCGGAAGATCGAGCACATAGCACCAATTATGGCCTCCCTTCACTGGCTCCCAATGCATTTTAGAGTTCAATTTAAGATTCTCCTATTTGTCTATAAGTCATTAAATGGTCCTTCCCTTTGGAATGACCTCCCACTGGATGTTAAGGCAAGCCCCCTCTCTGTCTACTTTTAAGACCGGTTGAAGACACATTTCTATTCTCTGTCTTTTGATCCAACCTGAAATTTTCAGCTCTTTTCCGGTGTCTATTGTATATACTGTAGTGTTTTACGTTAATTTATTGATTCCATTTTGTTGTATCACGGCTATTTTGTTGTTTGTTAAGTGCTTTGCTTTGTTTTGTTGCATTCCACCCCCTTGTGTTAGCCAATCAGCTCCCTCCTATCTTGTGTTTTTCGTTGTCTTGTCAGTATGCTTGTATTTAAGTTCCTAGTTTTTGTTATGTCCTTGTCAGATCATTGTCGCTGTCGGTTTGTTTTGTTTCTCCCAGTGTTATTTTTTGTGTCTTAGTGTTTCTTTGTTACTTTGAGTTTTGGACTTTTCAAGATTTGTTTGTCCTCATTTTTGTTAATAAATATTTTCTTCATTACCCCCTGCTTCTCCTGCCTCCCTGCATTTGGGTCCTCCATCCCAGAAACATGACATTTATTTCCAATAACGCATTTTAAAACATTTGGTTATTCTTCTTAGAATGTATTGCATAGAGTCATACAGACCCCTATTTCACACATGCGTGTACACACCCACACACACGCACACGCACGCACTAAACACTAGCAAGGTTTTGTGTAACATTTTCTGAATTGAATTCACTGCAACAATGAGTGTATTTCAAATGTAAAGAGGCCTCACCATTGTACCCCAGGAAGGTGATGTAGAGATAATAACTGATGGCTATTAGCCACAAGGTGTTTCCTACAAAGTATCCCAGGAACCAGTCAGATTTAATCACCATCACATCTGGAAAACACAAGACCACAATTAAATATGAATCCCTTTTCAGACTGCTGGTTGAAGGCAGATGTTTCCAATGTTTTCCCCCTGTCGATGTTTTGTGTGAAAGACATCGAAGCGGAACAGGGGTGATGAATGCTTCAAGTTTAGCACCAGAGGCAGGGCGGTGCCCGTGTGAAAGGGGAAAAGTGAAACGCTGGTGCATATGTCCGATGTTAAGCACGCTGCACTCACGTCTCCCGCCCTGTTGTGTTGAAAGGAATTATCGCTGTCCAACAAGTATTGCATACAGCACATCAGATGCTGCCAATGACTTTGTCAGGTCAAATACGCTCAAACACATTAAAAAAAAGTGTGTATATTCAAGGAAATTCACTAAGAAAAAAACGACTGGGAAAGATTTGGACATGGCACAAAAAAAAAAAAAAATCATTTCAGTTGGCTAAATCTAATACTCAGTCTCAGACATTCATGTTTCAAAGGATGTCAAAATTCTGTGTATTCTAACATCTTCTAAGACCCCTGGCAAAATGATGGAATCACCAGTCTCTGAGGATGTTCATTCAGTTGTTTACATTTGAAGAAAAAAGCCAATCAGACATGACTGTTGACCCAAAAGTAAAGCCATTTCAAAAGGCAACAATCTGGCTTCATACACTTTTAGACCAAATAGAGGGAGAAAAAAATACGGAATCACTCAATTCTGAGGAAGAAAAAAAAATGGAATCACCCTGCAAATTTCAATTCCTAAACCTCATCATTATACAGAAACAATAAAGTTGGATCTTAAAAATTAGATTAACGCCATTAGAAAAAAAAAAGAACAACTGATTTAATTGGTTCACTTACGGTTGATGAAAAACAGCTGCAGGAAGTGCAGAATGACAAGGAGCGGGTAGAAAGCGTTGAGGTGGACGTCAAACGCATAACCCCACTCGACATCAAACTCGCGGCTTGGGTGTTTCAGCAAATATTTGTTGCTTATCACCCTAAAAAGACAAACAATTAGTTTCACTGGTGAGCAATCTTTTTTTTTTTTTTTTTTTTACCATAGCAGTTATTGCATCGGCATATCTCACCACATGAGAGTTGATATGAGAAGACCCACTCCTATGCAATCAACAAAGACCACCCAAAGCAGAAGCTTCAATGTCTCAAGAACTCCCATGTCCAGCACCAGACCAAAGCCTATTGTTGAAACTAAATGTACACATACAAGGTAGATAAAGATGAATCATTTTACCTTTACATTGTAACTTCATCATGTTACCAAGTAACACCAGACTTGCCGCATAACCAGATGCTGAGCAGGACCAAGAAAGCTGGGTCATCCCGGGCCCACTGGTCCTTGGTCTGTTTCCTGTAGTGGAAGTTGCGGTAGACTCTCTGCGGTGACGTGAACAAATAAAGCATCTGCCACATCGCGAATTCAAAGTCCATGTGCCTGTAATGGAGCAGCCTTCGCAGGTACTTGTAGCGCTTGGCACCCGCTGTGTGACGTGCAGCATCCCTCGAACCAAGGGAACCATTGCTGTGTTGGCTGGTGGTTGGCAACATGGAACTAAAAATAACATTGATGGCAGAAACATGTTCTTGGGAGTTTAGAGGACTTGCTTGTAAGTTGGTGTGCATGTGTGTGGGTTTGTTTATGTACCATAGTGCCAAATGGCAATTCATTGAGAAACAAAATGCAGTTATATTGTGCTTATATATTACTATTGTTAAACTGTATATGAATGTGTGTGGATGCATCTACGCTAATTAGACATAATTGTATAGAGCAGTAAAAAAACGCAGCTAAAACAGCGTTGTAGATAAGGATCAAACATAACACATTCATCAATATTAAAGATAACGTTTTACTTTTAAACGTATATATATATAACATCAAAAACATAAAACCAGTCCGTTTACACTTTACTGTACATTTTCTGTAGCATGTAAACATAAAATCTCGCACAATTAGGGTCTCGTAATTTCAACAAACGTGTTCACTAAATCCTTCACAGTCTGACACAAGAAGGAATTACGAATAAATATCAACTGTTATTTAACCAGACACGATCGTTTTCAGACTTAAATCGTGCTAATATACTGTTGCTAACAGACACCTTTAGCTACCTGCTAACTACAACTATCGAAAATGTTGCAGTGATGCTGACAAAAGCTGTTTGAACGCAGTTAAAATGACATTCACTTTCATCTGCAGGGATTTACCTTTTTGTTTGTGTCCTTTCGTAAAGGACGGCAACTTTATTCTTGCTTGTTAGTGTAGTTGTTTATGATGCTTCAAGTGTCGCGAAACTGAACACGTAGAAGCTTCCGGTAATAACGAGGGACACTATGGGTAATGTAGTTGATAGCTGACAAAGCATCGCCAGTACACACATCAAGATCGACAAATTTAAATTTTAGCAGCGATATAGAACACACAGTAAATATTGAAAAAAAGTCTCTGTATAATGTTAGATGCAATAATCCGATAACAATTTGGAACATTATCAAGGTTGTCTAGCGTTTTCCTGGTTCGTCCACTAGATGGCAAAATTACTTTTAGTGTGAATTTCGAGGCCTCATCTCGAACGGAAGTCGAAGGACTGAGCTAGTTCCGCTAACTACGTCGTTGCTTGTGGATTTCAAGAATATATTCACCGCTGTTCTGGTCCAGAAGGCCAAATAGCGAAAGGTAAGATTTGGAAAAATCTGTTAAGTTTGTAAATATTGGGACACTGCTTGTAAGACAAATAGAAAATGACGTTATATCTTCTGCATTCCGCAGAAAAGCAGTTATAACACTATGTCCTTGAATATTGCGCTTAGCTAATGCCATTCTCCTTCCAGCAAGGAGTCCTTCGGTTGCCACTTATTCCTCTCTTATGAAATTGCATATTTTTACGTAATTTTAATATTAATATGTACCTTGAACGCAGATTTGATCATTTTAGATGCCTTTTTGAAAGGTTGTTGTAAATCTTGTCAATGCCGCTAGTTGTTTTGTTGTTGTTGACAGTGGTAGACGCACTCAACTAGTCGGCACACCAGTTTTTTGTTAGATCATCAGTCATCAAGGGTGCCGTGGGAAATGATCACAATTTTCACATTCAAGTTATTACTTATTAACCACATATTTATCCATGTTCATCTGTCTAAGCCAGCAGTGACATTGAATCACAGGAAGAACAATTAAACGCTCTTCCATTAGATGGTATAAGTTAAAACAAACGTTTGTCCATCTGTTGTCGTGCGTACAGTAGAAAAAGCCATGGCTTCCTGCGAGTTAATCAGCTTTGTGTTCAATTCAACAAGCCCAGATTTCTTACTGAATAAGTAAATTTGAGAGTAAATAGAGTAAATACCAAAGAGTATTTTTGTTTGGTTTTGTGCTATGAGTTTTTTTTTTTTAATTTAAAATAGGTGCTTTGGCTCAATGAAGGTAAACATAATTTTCTCCCGATATTTACATTGTTCCTTATTTCATGAAGAATCATGTTGCGCCTGCCAAATGTTGGCCGAGCGTTGGCCGGAGCCACCAAGGGCAGCCTGGCGCCATCCTACACCAGTAAGTTGTTTGGTTGTTTACATGTGTGTTGTACTTTAACGTAAATTATCTTGTTGTAACTATGTGCATCTGTTTTAGTGTGGCCTAACGTGCGTGCTGCCAGCAACATGGTGGAGGTGTTTGTTGATGGGAAACCAGTGGAGGTGGAGTCTGGTACCACTGTTCTACAGGTAAATAATTCATCAACATAGTTGCTTATTCCTAGGAACTAGGATTTCACGGTATACCGGTACCAGTATAGTACCACAATACTAGAGTTTTTAAAACTGTACTATGCATCCATCCATCCATTATCTATTCCGCCTATAAAACGGTACTATACCAGCATTTAAAAACAAAGAATACTTTTATTTCATTTTATTGAATTGGTAAATTGGAGTCTGTCTCTATTGGAGATAGCAGCTGCAGAAAAGCCCGTACTCGTTAATAAAACGGGGACCCGAAGTACGGTGTGAAAGTACTTCGGGTTCAAACCGAATCACAAAGGCGAGCCACTGAACACAGAAGCCAAAGTCCGGGCACATTCACCAAATGACTTAAAACGATGTAAATCTCCTTTTCATTATCATTTCGTGATAAACGAAAGCACGTTGTGGCTGATGCCTTTCATTTCTCACATTGGGACAGTCGTTTCTGGAAGGTAGCTGTAGTTAGCACACACAGACTCCCGTGTGCGTCTGATGAAACACCGCACGTATGTACTATTGTGGTACGCTAACATGTTGTAGCGTCTACTAGCGATTATGGAGGAATTAGTCAGCAAACTGACGTTTATTATTGTTGTATACCCGCGGTTGACATCAAACAGCAAGAGAGCCTCTCTTGCTGATCGGCTCCTTTGCTGATCGTGAGTGCCTCACGGTCACTGAGAGCCCGGACCGAGTCTTGTGTTTAGGAACTCGGAAATCACACCACTCTAAGTTAACACAACATTACCTATTTTCCACAAATATCTAATTGGCAACAGCTAACAATAACATACCTAGGTCATTAGAATATACTAATTTAGAGTGATTAAAAAAATTATGTTCCTCCTAATCTTTAAAGTGTTTTTCCATTCCGGGTGCATTCCACATTTTGAATGTGTAGATCACATTATGCATATTAAAGAAGCAAAACCAAACACTTTGGATTAAGATTACATAAATAAAAACAAAATTAAAAACCAAAGTGTTTAGTTTTATTGGGCACAGTGCTTTTCCCTAAGTTTACTCATGATTTCACTCTCTTCTACATAAAAATTAAGGCCACAGTACTGCCTTCAATTTCAATTACTCCCATCATTTATAAATATGTCAGGAATGTTGGTACAAGCTGCAAAGTTTAATACAAGTTAAATCTAGTTTCATTTTAATTGCCTTTATTTTTCTTTTGTACATACCTTAAAGAACTGAAGCTGTAAGATACCGATGGTCATATAAGAACCTGGTGCAATTATGCCGCGATTTACTTATGATCCGATTCGTTGACTAATTGCGACTACTGTTGGTGATTAGTCGACTTGCAAAATAATAGTTTGTGGCAGCCCTACCTAACACGCTTGCACCAAACATCATTGCCTATTGTGTTTGTGGATGTCTGCAGCACCACGCTAGTGCACAGAGACAAGCATGGTAGCGATGTAAAAAAATTTTAAAAATCTGGAACTGAAAATCGAATCGAGTCGGGGCTTGAGTGAATCGTTACATCCCTGGCGTCAATATTATTCATATTTGAATCCAACACAATCTAAGTGGACTAAGTCAAACAAGGTAGATTTGGGTAGTTACAGGATGTGTTTTCATATTCTTACTGTCTTGTTTTTGTTCCCCATCAGGCCTGTGAAAAGGCAGGAATCCAGATTCCAAGGTTCTGCTACCACGAGCGCCTCTCAGTGGCTGGAAATTGCCGCATGTGTCTAGTAGAGATTGAGAAAGCTCCAAAGGTAAGATAGTCCACTTACTCGGTCAGAAATCTACACTTGTCAGACTATTGGCAACAGGATGGCTGCTTGTAACTTTGTGTCTGCCTCTAGCCGGTGGCAGCCTGTGCCATGCCCGTCATGAAGGGCTGGAATATCCTCACAAACTCAGAGAAGACTCGCAAAGCCAGGTGCAAACTTAAGTGCTTGGAAAAAATCAATCCAACTATAGCTGAGCAGTCTTCTAAGTGTAGGCAACATTCTCAACAAATCTAATGATCTATTGTGTTACCAGAGAGGGAGTGATGGAATTCCTGTTGGCCAACCACCCATTGGACTGCCCGATTTGTGATCAGGGAGGGGAGTGCGACTTGCAGGTAACTGTTGTATAGGAAACAAAAAGAGAAGAAATGATATTTACTACTCAGCATTATTGGCGGCTGTGCTTCCAGGATCAGTCCATGCAGTTTGGTTCCGACCGCAGTCGTTTCACAGAGCAGAAGCGAGCAGTGGAAGACAAGAACATTGGACCGCTCATCAAAACAATCATGACTCGCTGCATCCAGTGTACACGCTGCGTCCGGTAACAGAGACGTCTGAAGTTATATGATAATCAGGGTTCTAACTTAACATCCACCAACGCGCCAAATGCGGGTTAAAAGTTTGTTGTTGTTTTACGGTCGCCTGAAGACGAGTGGGGCGTTTAGTTAGAAGAGTGTGTGACAACTCACCTCACCTCACCTTTAACCTCAGCCTGGTTCTTACCTTAAGATTGTATTTGTGCTTGTACGTTAAAGACTACTGTCCTGTGTTTGCTTTAATTACGCATTTAAAAAAAGAACATTCAAGCAACAAGGTTTTTCCTCATGAGATTG